>NW_027325372.1:30846889-31001801 GCF_036924035.1 Leuresthes tenuis | reverse complement strand
CTGCAGTATTTCGACTTCAAACTGCTGCTGGCTGAGGAGATGATTGCTCAGGCACAGGGAGATCACAAGGCTGACAATGTGGCCAGTGATGATGAAGAGATGAGTACTGATGAAGAGTACATTCCAACAAAGAAGAGGAGGCCTGTTGAACCTCAGCCCAATGCCAATGTCCAAAAATACAGGGCAGTCCATTTGCCAAAGATGGAGGAGGCTGCTCATTCATCACGGTGCAGAAGAGAGGGATGCAAAGGGGACACATATGTCAAGTGCATCAAGCATAACATGTTTCTGTGTGTTTCAAAGGCCAAAAACTGTTTCCTGTTGTACCATTCATGATACACTGTGATTTGGAGCTGTATGTGATGCCGTAAATTTGAGTATTCAAACATTGTTGGGTGTTCTGCTAAGTTTAAATTCTTGTTCAAATGTTTATTGTGGGGAGTACCAGTAAGGATATTCCAGTAAATATGTGTTTATTTTGGTGCCATGTTTAACTAACCCTGTTTGGTAGTTTGAAGAGTTGACAGTGAGAAATTGCGATAGTATAGGTCAGACAGAAATGTGCTGATTTCCTCCCTCATGTAAAATAGCCAGATCATTCAGATGTCTTCATCTATTTTAATGTTTATGAAATAAGAAGATTTTTTAAAAGAAATCCACATGAAAATGAATTCGGTATTATAACATTACATCATTACATTTTATATCAAACAAGACCCGATGTCCACCACAAGGGACAGTCCAGAAAAAATAAATAAACAATGTTTTTGAAAAAAAATTGTTGCAGTATGTTTCTTTCAACCACAATACTTAAATTATCATAAAAATATCAAAAAAGCAAAACTTGTTTCCTCTGGGTCTCTCATGGCATACTAATAACCATTTGAATGGTAAAGAATCAATGTAAGTAACTAAGATGACTTTATTAAGATTACTTTATTCTCATGTAGTCACACGAAATGACTCTCCGCATCTGACTCATCCAGGTTGGCACCTGTTGAACACACACATGCACGGGGTGACACACTCAGCGCCCAGGGAGCATGGGGGGTACGGAGCGGCGAGATTAGGAATGGAAGGTTATTGGAGGACCCACTCTAACCACAGAGCCTGATAGGTTGTGGGTACAGTGGCACACGTTACACCGGCGGCTCCTGGGTACGGGGACCATTATGAAGAATTGAATCTTTGCACCATGCAAATCAAAGATGTCAGATGACACCAAACGAAAAAACAAAAAATAAGGAAGAGGTAAATTGCACCTTTTCTTACCCATTTTTCAGTAATTATGGGTGGAAATTCACACCTTCTTGCAGCTGAACACCTCCTCTCCCACTTATGATCATGTGTGGTTTGATATTCGAAAATTTTCTTTCATGTTTTCTAGCAATTATTGATGGACATTCAGACCTTCTTTCAGCTGAACACCTCCGCTTCCGCTTTTGATTGTGTATAGTCGGGCTTTCGAGCCTTTTCTTCCCCGGTTTTTACAAATTATGGTTGGACATTCAGACCTTCTTGCAGCCGAAAACCTCCGCTCCCTCTTTTAATCATACATTGTCGGGCATTCGCAGCTTTTCTTACCTGCTTTTTACAAACCAGGGTCGGACTTTCACATCTTTTAGTAGCCTAACACCTCCGCTTCCGTTATTGATTGTGTACAGTTGGGTATTTTAACCTTTTCTTACCCGCTTTTTACCAACTATGGTCTGACATTCACACCTTCTTGCAGCCGAACACTTCCGCTTCACCTTTTAGTGTTCTATGGGGTATTCACACCTTTTTTTTCACCGCATTTTATAGATTATGGTTGGAAATTCTCACCCACTCTCATCCGAAGACCTCTCCTCCCACTTTTGTTAATATATAGTCGGGCATTCGAACCTTTTCTTACCCGCTTTTTACAAATTATGGTCGAACATTCCCACCTACTTGCAGCCGAATACTTCCGCTCCACCTTTTAGTGATGTATGGTTGGCATTTGCACCTTTTCTTACCCTCTTTTTATACTGATTGCTGAAGATTAAGTTGTTCTTTCTCAAACTACAACATTTTTTTAATTGTTAAAACTTGATTTGAAGTGGATAAATAAGGAGGACAAACAGTTTTAAGTCAGGCTGATAGAAGGAATTAATTTTATAGCAAAATCTGTATTTCGTCATATGTCAAGAGATGCTTATTGCTGAAGAAGTTCTTTCTCATTCTACAAAGTACAACGTTGTTTATCGTTGAAACTTGATTAGACATGAATAAATATGAAGGACAAAGCAGTCTTAACTTGGTTTGAGTTAAGGAATTCGTTTTATAGTAGAATCCGAATTCGTGCATAACTCGTAAAATAGAGCTTATTTTCGGATTCCTGAAGAATGAGTCTGGTTCTTTCTCATAATACAAAGTTTGTTGTTTATTGTTGAAACTTCATCAGAAGTGAAGAAATAAGGACAAACCGTTTTAAGTAAGTTTGATAGAAGGATTTCATTTTATAGCAAAATCTGTATTCTTTCATATCTCCTGGAGAGAAGCTTATTGCTGAAAATTAGGTCTGGTTCTTTTTCATACTACAAAATACAGTGTTGTTTATTGTTGAAACTAGATTAGAAGTAGATAAATATGAAGGACAAAGCAGTTTGAACTTGGTTTGAGAGAAGGAATTAATTTTATTGCAAAATCCGAATTCATGCATAACTCGTCAAATAGATAGTGATGTGTCGTTCGTGAGCGATTTGTTCGATATGAACTAATTTTTTATATGACTCGGGAGTAACGAGTTGTCTCAGTGAGTGATTTGTTCAATTTCATGCAGTAGCCTTCCTCACCACATGGCAGGCGGCAGCTTCATAAGTTCAGTCAGCAGGACAGGAAACAGTATTGATTCGTTCACGACTCAACTCCTCGGCTGACGGGTCCTCGCACAGGAAACAGTATTGATTCGTTTATGACTCAACTCCTTGGGTCTTTGTTCATTTGTCACGTTTCAAATTCTACGTTTCATTTGACAGGCTGAAGAGCAGTAGGCACAACAGTTCGTTCACAAACCGGATCATTAATCTCATAGACTATTCTACCTTCAACAAGTTGGAAACCACAATCGACTCTCTAGATGCAGAAAAAGCATTTGATCGAGTGAACTGGAAATTTTTATTCGCAACATTAAACAAATTCGGGTTTGGGTCACACTTCATCAAATGGATAAGGATATTATATAGCTCCCCAAATGCAAGTGTCAGGACAAATGATCAAACTTCTCCAAGCTTCAGTCTGCAGAGAGGTACAAGACAGGGTTGCCCATTTTCTTCCTCATTTTTTGCTTTTTTCATCAAACCTTTAGCAGCTTCTATCAGACAAGATAGAAATATTAAAGGCATCCAATCCCAAAATATTGAGCATAAAATAAGTCTTTATGCTGATGATGTATTACTTTTCCTTCAGAACTCACAGACGTCTCTCACACACACGATCACACTCATAAATAAATTCTCAGCACTTTCTGACTACTCTATCAACTGGTCTAAGACCACAGTTCTGCCCATTAACTGTAGGGTCCAGAATATACCTGCAATCACTTTACAGTCAGGAAATATTAGATATTTAGGCATAAACATTTCCTCCAGGGTCTCAGAGCTAACAAACCTAAATTATGTTTTAAATTTTTCACAAGAACATCTTGTTTGGTCAGTTAAGTACTGAAAAGTCATTGATTTGGGCATACTTTAACATGTTAAAGGGGCTTTTGAAACTGTTATTTTTCACACAAAGGATTTTTCTGATGTGAAAGTGTATAGTAGAGGTCGGTTAAAAAACCTTTTTAAAAGAATTTGAGCTCATTCAAGGATAGTATGATGAGGGGCTGATATACTAACCTTTCCATATATATATATATATAATTGTTTCACTGATGTTAATTTGTTTAAAATCTGGTCATTTCTAACATATGTATCGGCCCACAATTTCACAATCGGTGCCTCCAAAGTAAGTTCTTTCCTATACTCACATGAGTGAAGTGCACAGTGAATTAGAAGTTACTGAAGGCCTGTCAGAGGGAGCATTGGGCCCAGTATTCATTGTAAATGCCTTGTGATACGTCTTCGTAACATGTTTTATATAGTACAACCTGTCACTAAAGGAGCTCCACAGTTTGTCTGTCGTACTGCTTTGGTGGAGGTTGTGGGCCTTATAAATAAATTATATTCATATATTTATAGATTCTAAAGATATAGTGATTAAAAGAGGTTGACAACGCCACCTAGGTTTGAGAGCCCAAGACTCTAAAGACACGTACAGGTTCTTAATCAAAACAAGGTTTGAGCAGACTTAAAAAAACAGGAGTCTAACTGGTATTTTACAAGATTTATTGTCATAAAATAGGTAACCCAGCCCAAAATCTCCGCCAAGGATCCCACAGCCTCTGGATCATCTCACTCTCCAACTCTCTGGGGCAAGTGACAGACATCCAACTCTGGTGGTGGAACAAACCCTCAGTCACTCCAAAACACAAGAGTGAGGAAATATCAGTACTCACTGGTAGTCCACCTCCACCTCCACGGCCCTTGAAGAAGGCTCCGTACCCCCCATGCTCCCCGGGCGCTGTAATTGGCTGCCCCACTGCTCCAGTGTATGGCATCTGTCTCCATGAGTGTGTCACCCTGTGCATGTGTGTGTTCAACAGGTCCCAACCTGGATAGGTCAAATGCGGAGGAGTAATATTAAATTAAATAATTTTAGTTATTTACACTGATCCTCTATCATTCAAATAGTTATTAGTATGCCATGAGACTAAAGTGAAAGAAAGTTTACCAGTTTTGACAATAATTAAAACCAGATTCATTCTGCGGGAGGCTCCCTGGGGTTATAATTGCAAGACAGTTTCTCCTGAAATGCCTCAAGTCAAGATGAAGCACAGGTCTGCTACTCAGGCTTTGTGGACTCTTCTTTTATAACGAACCTTTACACAGAAAACTGTGAAAATGTCGTTCCTCCTCTCCAGTACCCCCGAATAGACCTTACCAGGGAGGCTGAGGAGTGTGATCCCGTTATTCCTGTCTGACACACATATTCTTACAATTTGAATTTATTGAAGTCTGTTAAAAATGAAAAATGTGTTTTTATGTCCAACAACGTTCTTTTAAATATTTGATGCTAATGATAAAAGCTCCAATGATGTCAGATTTTATGTTCAAAGCAGAACATGTGAAACAGCATAAAAAGTGAACGTTGACTTAACAGCATACATGTGTAACTGTGCTGTCGACACAGTGATGTAAACACCAGATAAAGAGAGAGAATGAGCTTTTACTGTCGGACTGTGTTGATTAAAGTGAGGACAGAAAACAACAGACTGAGCGAACAAAGAGAAAATCAGGAGCCTGCAGGGAAATCTTGCCCCACAGCTGAAAGTTTCTCCTTTAAACAGAGAAGTTTCAGTATTTTTCTGTTTTCACCACACTGCTGAATGAGTTCAGGTGTTGATGCTGTTCAGTGTTTCCTGAATCTTTCTGTTCTGTTGAAGAGTACTTTTTGTTGTAAATGATGTTGTCAGATTGGTGAATAAAATCTACTCTTTGTTCCACTGTCTTTATATAGAAAGTCCAAGATCTTTAATCCTTCCGCAGGCAAGAGGAAACATGGCTCTGATGAGGCTAAAGAACACGAGCAACAATTTACTAAAAGTTTATTGAACTTTTTGCATTGTTTCATTCCAACAAATACTCCTGCAGTTAAAGTGTTCCACACATACGTTATCTAACTTTTTAAACAAAATCACATGTATACATATATTTAATTTCTATTGAGAAATGCAGCAGAGCACCAGAGTTTCCTCATGTGTAAGAGGATGGAGGTGTGTTTGATGGGTCAAACACACAAAAAACACCTGGGCAGTCAGATCAAGCAGCTTTAAGCAGCTTGGTGGTTTTACTCTCTTTGGCTCCACTTTCTCAAGACGTCCTCTGCTGCGTCCAGAGTGGAGTCCTCCTGTTAGATACTAATTCATATGCTGATGTACATTCCAGCTGCCGTGACACTAAACAGGGAAACTCATCTTTTAACACCAGTAAAATCTATTCATTATTCAAATATTTTGACCTGTTTTGACTCCCCCTGTAAGCATGTAGTGTTCTAACACTTCACACTGTGCGGTCAATGCTTGTTCCTTTAAAAAAGGAGTGTATCAACTCTATGTAAGCACAGTGCATAAATGTGTACAATAAAAGGGGATATCAAACCCTCAACAATATCAAAAATACCTTATTTGTCTTTGGAAGAATAACTTTTGAAGAAAATGACCTTTTAATTGTTTCTTATTTTGATAAAAGAATCCAAACAAGTGCGTAATTTTTTTTTTCATGTTTTATTTTATTTAAACACATAAATCAATGTAATAATAATTTGTGTAGGATCTTATTCATATTCTTATTTGAATGACACAATAATGCTCTGAACAGTTGTGAGAACACCAGATTCTCACATGTGGGGATGCTTCCAGCATAAATCCCCACATCCTGAATCAGTTGTTCAGGATGAAAAGATAGAGTCGTGCAAAAGATAGATACATTTGAAGTATTTTTATTGATGTTACTGTAACAGGAGGTATAGAGATTTAATTGGATGACTAGTCTTGAGAGGAGTCAGATGAGGTGGCTCGGGCATCTGGTTAGGATGCCCCCTGGGCGCCTCCCTGGGGAGGTGTTCCGGGCACGTCCCACTGGGAGGAGACCCCGGGGAAGACCCAGGACACGCTGGAGAGACTATGTCTCTCGGCTGGCCTGGGAACGCCTCGGGGTCCCCCCGGAAGAGCTGGAAGAAGTGGCCGGGGACAGAGACGTCTGGGTTTCTCTGCTCAAGCTGCTGCCCCCGCGACCCGACCCCCGGATAAGCGGCAGATGATGGATGGATGGATGGACTAGTCTTGTGCGCGAATACTAAACGCTGCTGCTACTTTCTCTCTTGATGTTGTTGTATTTGTATTGTCTACGATGTTTTGGCGTCATATATTTTTTGAAGAGCCTCCACATTGAAGGCAGCTCTGGTCTTTCTTCTGAGGGGTTAAACTTGTCCACTGCTTGTTCTGGTACTGCAAGTTGAAGAGACAAGTCTTCTGTGGCATGTAAGGGGTTTGATGTTGGAGAGTCCTCTGACTGTTTAGAGGCTGGTTCCATTTCGATGACAATGAAAGTTCTTTCTTGATTTTGCTTTGGAAGTGGTTCTTGGACAACGATCAGTGATGAAATGTCCTCCGTGTCTTGAGTTTCCTGCATGACTTCAGACTGGTCGTTCTTTATAATGGTCTCTACCGTCTTTTTGCTTTCGCGCCGACGCTTTTTAGAGGAAACTTTCTCCTTTGGTGGCTCTGAGACATCTTTTGGTTGTGGGACTAATTCCATTTCGATGTCACTCACCAGCTCTGGGACCACGTCTGGTTGTGGCACTCCAGCCTGATGAGCCAAATCTGATGGAATCACTTCCTGTGAGTCTTCAGAAGCCCTTTCTATTTCCTTTTCTTCCACGGGTTCAGAAATCTTCTCTGGTTCCTGGATATAAATCGGTGATGAAATGTCCTCCGTGTCTTGAGGTTCCTGGATGACTTCAGGCAGGTTCTTTACAATGGTTTCTGGCATCTTTTTGTTCTTGCGCCGACGCTTCTTTGATGTAACGTTCTCTTTTGGTGGCTCAGGGATCCCTTGTGGTTCTGTTTTGTTGACTCCATCCACTTCTGGATTCGATACTTCCACTTGTGAAGCCAGCTCTTCTACAGTTATGTTCTTTGGTGGAAGACGTATCTGATCTAAATGGAGTTCTGGGAGGATGTACAGCTCTGTTTTTTCTTCTGGCTTGATGATGAGGGATAGAAATACAGCCTTCATAAGTTCTGCCACCTTCTTTTCCTGTGTCTTTGTTTCCTCCTCCTGTGCCTTTAGTTTGGAGGCAAGATCAATATTGGAGGCAGTCTTTTCTTTGAGTTGTTCTTTCAAGCTCTCTACCTCTTTTACAACTGACTGATATTCAGTTTCAGATACTGGTGGTTTCAGTGTTTCAATCAATTCTGCAATTACGTCATTGCATTCCTTGAGCTCCTGCTCACACTTTTCACGGAGATGACGCTCACACTTCAAACAGTTTTCCAGGTCCTTGAGTTTTTCCTCAGAAATGGAGCAGCTATTCTCTGCTGCGACTCTTCTGTCTTTTTCTCGTGTTAGAAAGAAATTCTTTTTCAGCAGCTTAGTCCTGACAATATCCATCCGATGGTATAAATAGTTGATCTTGTCCTTATTATGTTGGTAAGATTCCTGTAATTTTTCTGATCCATAATCATCGTCGGCAGCAGAGGCATTAGAGGGAATCTCCTCGGTTTGTGAAATTGGAAACTTCCACGTGAGGCGACGAACTTTGGAGGCCTGGGGATGATCCTGCACAAGCTGGACGTCCTCGGAATGAGGAGTCACAGCCGCAGCAGAGACCTGGGATTGTTCCTTTTCCAACACGTCCAACATTTCTGATCTGTTGGTGGGTTCCTCCAAACTTTCATCACTGCCAAAAGTAATGTTATATTTGTAGGACGCCTGAGATTGTTCTTTTTCAAACAGGTCATTTTCTAGGTTTGATTTTAAAATTTCTCGCCTGTTGGTGGGTTCCTTATAACTTTCCTTACTGACAAAAGTAATGTTATAATTGTAGGACGCCTGAGATTGTTCTTTTTCAAACAGGTCATTTTCTAGGCTTGATGTTAAAATTTCTTGCCTGTTGGTGGGTTTCTTATAACTTTCATTACTGCCAAAAGTAATGTTATATTTGTTGGAGGCCTGGGCTTGTTTGTCGGTTTGTGAATTTGGAAACTTCCACGTGACGCAACGTACTTTGGAGGCCTGGGGATGATCCTGCACCAGCTGGACGTCCTCGGAATGAGGAGTCACAGCCGCAGCAGAGACCTGGGATGGTTCTTTTTCCTCTTCGTCATTTACTGTTTGAGGAGACGGGGAATCCTCAGAGGCCTGGCATTGTTCTTTTTCACACAGCTCATTTTCTGACCTGTTGGTGGGTTCCTCATAACCTTCATTATCGCCAAAAGTAATGGTATATGTGTAGATATCCTCAGGTAAATCGTCCTCTACCATGTCACACCACTGAAGTGGAGCAGATGATATCTTGGTTTGACTCATTTTGCTTGTTGTTTTTAAGAGCTTGTCAAAATTACTATTTAAGATAGTAATTAAGTGTTGTTTTTAATAGTTTGTCAAAATTACTATTTAAGATAGTAATTAAGTGTTGTTTTTTTAGACGATGTGAAAACCGTTTGCTGTGACTTTCAAATTCGCTTCGAAAACTGGACGTGTTTCTTCAGATAAACTCCTGACGAACTGTGAAATAGGAGGGAAAATGTCTGGCCTATATAACATTTGTGATGTCAAACAACATCAGTGGTGACATCAATTGTGATGTCAAACAACATCAGTGGTGACATCAATTGTGATGTCATCATCAGTGATGACCAGAAGACCAGAAGAGAGATTGTGATGTCATCAGTGATGTCATCAGTGATGACATCACAATTTAGTGATAAGACTAAAAAAGAGCAATGGCATTCCGTTCTCAGTCACCATCTTGTGTGTTGTTTTGCTCTCTTGTTCAGTTTTATGATTATACATTTTTAAACTTTTTTCTGTGAAATCTCAAAATATTATTGTCCAGGTCAGTTTTAATGCATTCATTGTATGTTATGGTACTCACGACTGCTTTCTTCATGCCTCCACTGGAAAATTGGACCTCATTCTGTGATGATCTGCAGGTTTGAAGGCCTCTGTTCTGTCTCTCTTCTGGTCTGTGATTCCAACCACAGATTCTGAATGGAATTGAAGTCCGGATTCCAGAATGTTGATTTTTGTTCTCTGTTAATCACTTGACGACTTCAGCTGAATACTTCATGTCACTGTCACGTTGGAAGGTCCACTTCTGCCAGTTTTCAGCAACCAGTGTAATGTTTCCCACTAGCAGTGTTTTCCAAGACAGAATAATGTCAGTTTTTAAAATGTTTCCAAAATAAACCTTTTTCCACATTCAAACTGAAGCAGACACCCTTTCCACTTTTAAGATTAGGCTTAAAACTTTCCTTTTTGATAAAGCTTATAGTTAGGGATGGCTCAGGTGATCCTGAAACATCCCATAGTTAAGCTGCTATAGGATTAGACTGCTGGGGTTCATCTGTCCCACCTTTCCTCACTTTGTTCTCTTTTTCCCCATTTAAAAAAGCCTCAAAATAAAAGTGAGTTTTAGGTGGCTACAATAGAATAGAATAGAATAGAATAGAATAGAATAGAATAGATAAATATTTTATTCATCCCCCAGTGAGGGAAATTCAAATTAGTCAAGTAGCTCATTAAAATATAAATATTTCCAATGATTGTATATTAGACAACAACAACAATCATAACTAGAAAAAAAGCTGTTCCTGCGAAACAGCTGTGAGAATGCTTATTAGCTGAATGGGGATAGCTGACCATGCTGAAAAAGTTGAAAATAGTGAAAATTGAGCAGAAAACAGTTGCTTAAGTCTGGGTTGAAAGAATTTGAACATTTGAACATTGGAATGACTTGAACTTACTGGAAAAAAGGAAGAATTGATTAAATGTCTTATAAAAAAGTTACAAGACCTAGCAGAAAAAATTGAAGGTTTAAAGAAGGAGATGTGAGATGAATTCTGTTCATAATGCAGAAAAATGTGAATGTTTAAGCCACCTGAAGCTAGATGAAGGCATAAAAGTACAGGAAAGAGAAGGAAAATTCTAAACTAAAAGGGAAAAAGATCAGAAAGATGACAAACAATGCAGGAAAATGTGAATATTTAGCAGAAAATTATTTGCTGGAGTTTCAAAAGGCCTTAAATGTATGTTTGAAAGGAGATGAAGCTTTATGAAGTCAGAAAAGTACTGAAAAGAGAAGAAACATGCAAAAAGGACTGTCAGTTGGAAGATGCTGTGCTGAGTGACCTGCTAATTGCCAGTCAACCATTAAATATTGCGAACCCAGTCTGAAATATGACAGTCGTGATGCCTAAAGCAGAAAGGTTTTACCAGGCCAGTATGAGGAAAATCACACAGAAGGACGTCCTAAGCCAGAGACACAGAGGAGGACAGGTTGTGCCTGTTCAGAACAATCAGCTGCTTCAATAGATTTATAAGTCATAGTAAAAGACAATTTTAACCTGTTAATAGCAGAAAGGTATGCTGCAGACAGTTAAGTCATTTCTACCAAGGTCCTGTGTAGAATACAGGTTTTATGGCAGTTTGAATACAGCCTTCACTGTCAGCTTAAAGGAGCGAAGGAGGGCCTGTTTCACATGGAAATGTGTGATTTTGCTCTGAATCTGAGGTGATTTGAGCGAAAAAGCATAGGTTAAAGCACAAATATGGAAAGAAGACATAAATAGCTTCATGTTAAGCTAGAATTTATCCAGTTTTAACAGAAATTGTGGATGTTAAGGAGGTTTTAGGCTGTGATTAGTGTGGAGGATGAGTGGTTTCTGTGGATTTCCCTGTATTTCTAATGGAGAGGGACAGTGCTGATTCTAAGGTCATTTTCTCAAAAACCATTTTAGTAATGAGAGAGAAAAATACAAGCACACTTCTGCAGACCTAGACGCACGTTTTGAGGTATCATATGTGTGCTTTAGACAGCATGAGTGAGGGAAAGTACACGGAATGAAGGCCTGAGCCACAGAGAGACAGAGGACAGGCTGTGCCCCCTGAGAACAAACAGCTGTTTGAATGGATTTAAAAGTCAAACTTTAAAAATATTGAACTTTTCAGTAAGAGAATGCTCTGCTGAAGACACTGATGTGATTTATATCAAGGTCCTGTGTAAAATATAGGTTTTATAGCAGTTTGAATACAGCCTTCACTGTCAGCTTAAAGGAGCGAAGGAGGGCCTGTTTATAATGGAAATGTGTGATTTTGCTCTGAATCTCAGGTGATTTGAGCGTCAAAGCATAAGTTAAAGCACAAATATGGAAAGAAGACATAAATAGCTTCATCTTAAGCAAGAATTTATCCAGTTTTAACAGAAATTGTGGATGTTAAGGAGGTTATAGGTTAAAATGGCTTCAGTGTAATATACAGCAGGGAGTGGAAGAGTGATGTCATCAGTGATAGAAATGTTTGTCAACAGCTGCAGCTCTCTCCCTGTATAACCTGCAGAAATTGCATTTTGGATACTATGACCTCCTGTGAGAAAACTGGAAGAGCGAGGAAAATAATTTGAAGTGCCCCCTGAGAACAAACAGCTGTTTGAATGGATTTAAAAGTCAAAATTTAAAAATATTGAACTTTTCAGTAAGAGAATGCTCTGCTGAAGACACTGATGTGATTTATATCAAGGTCCTGTGTAAAATATAGGTTTTATAGCAGTTTGAATACAGCCTTCACTGTCAGCTTAAAGGAGCGAAGGAGGGCCTGTTTATAATGGAAATGTGTGATTTTGCTCTGAATCTCAGGTGATTTGAGCGTCAAAGCATAAGTTAAAGCACAAATATGGAAAGAAGACATAAATAGCTTCATCTTAAGCAAGAATTTATCCAGTTTTAACAGAAATTGTGGATGTTAAGGAGGTTATAGGTTAAAATGGCTTCAGTGTAATATACAGCAGGGAGTGGAAGAGTGATGTCATCAGTGACAGCAATGTTTGTCAACAGCTGCAGCTCTCTCCCTGTATAACCTGCAGAAATTGCATTTTGGATACTATGACCTCCTGTGAGAAAACTGGAAGAGCGAGGAAAATAATTTGAAGGGGCTCGTTGAGTGTGGCCTCCTCATTAGTTGCTGTGGGCAACAGCTGCACGTGCCCACTGCCAAATCTGCACCTCACTTTGTCCCCTTAAAATCTGGGGGTTTAATAATGAACGACAAGTCTGGAACAAACGGTCGCTGTTCGAAAAGTAGAAGTCGTATCCGAATAATTCTTTCACCGTGAGCGCCAGAAGGGATATGGGAAGCCAGAGGTGTAATTTTTATTCTGATCTTGTGTAAGGTTTGTTTTTTATGGCAGTTTTAAAACGAGTCTTTCTCACTGATTTCATTGCTCAGCCTGTTTATAATGGAAAAGTATGTGAGCTGGAGTGCTGCTCTCTGCGCTTAGAGTTGATTTGTGAGAAATCTGTGAGACGCAGCCTATTTTTATCCCGTCTACCTGAATGATGATTCGCTAATAAGCCACAGAGAGACAACATGGTGCAACAGAGGCTGGTATTCAATGTGACAGAGGTGCCTCATGCCACTACATTAACATGCAAGCATTATTGATGCTAAGTCTGCTTGATGGGTTTGCTGGCTAAATTGACAGGATTCTAATGTACATGTTTGGTTGTGTAAGGTTTTTTTCTTTAACATTTTCTGTCTGAATTATTGTTTTTTTCATTTGACACTTAGTTTTTTATCAAAAAAGTTCAGGTTGGATACTCACCTGCCAATGCCAAACTGGCTAAAAGATTAAAGTATTAACCGAATATCGGTTTTAATGCCAAACAGCCGCGATAAACCTGAGCAAACAATTCAGTTAAACCATATAACAATGTTTCACTGAAACATTTAAAATGAATTGAAGATAGTCTTTAGCGTGGGCCTCAGTACTTTGCTGTGAAACAATACCACACCATGCAAAACCATATATCACATACATTTTTATTTCACATTAAACAACTCTTAAGAACACGCAATGATAAATGAACTATTTACAATAACAAGGGAACTTTTCCTTCTTTTAAACTCTTTTGATTTCACTTATCATTTTCCCTTCAACCTTAATTTCCACTTTGACAGGATGTTTTTGGAGTTCCTCGTCAAAGGGCCTCCACAGCTTCTCCTCGATTTCAAGGCAAGTGTCTTCGGCTTCAAGGAGGACATGAAGGGTGCCCGGTCTCCCACTCACTTCATCCACACCAATGATGGTCACCTCAGAAAAATCCATTTTCTTTTTCTGTTGAAACAGGAAACACACGTCTTGATATGAGAACTTTGTGAAAACATGAAGCAACAATAATAGCCTGCATACCACAGACTGATGTGCAGGGCTATAGAAAAGAAACTTTCACAAAAATGAAGACATATGCAACTTGGATGTTCATGAGATGAAAAGTTGAAAAATAGAGAACACCCCCTGAATCTCTCAGTGAACTGATGGTGTTCATGTGGAAATATGTATAGTTTAAATCCACAATCAAAGTTAACAAAGAGCCATAGGCAACCAGACACACTCAGGCTCATACCTAAAGCTGTTTGGAATGACCAGTTAAGACGATTCATTCTCTGGTTGTGAGAAGAGCCTGGAGCAAACCCTCACAGACACAAGGTGTAAGTAAATGTTCATAAGTAAAGTGTGTGAAGTTTAAAAGAATCTTGATGCTCTGAGATCAAGTACTACATACTCCTTTATAAACAGAGGAAAATGCAGTAGCATTTATTGGCATATAACTTATCTACTTATGTCTTTAACAGCAAAGTACCTCCACTTTAGTGAGGCTAGATGATTGGAGCTGAACCCCATAGCTGGTGCTGGACACCTTCATATGTGTCAGTGTGAGGACTTCTCCCAGGCTGATGTCACTGCTTACTGATGCTTCCCTCCACAGGCAAATGTTCACAGTAACTTGGTCCTGTGGAAGATAAGGTAAGAAGAATACATTTTCTTGTATGAAATATCCCAATAACATCATTGTTAAAAGTAGTTAGACAAAAAAAAAAGTTAAACCAGGACCAAGTCCTCACACATGACTCTTTAGCATGATTGTTTTACACCTATCACCATTTAATTATTTCAGATTTGGTCTACCTGTTGCAGTCTCATGTTCCTCACTGGGATGTGTTCCCTTCCTGAAAGGACCTTCTTCACAGCTGAGACCTAAAAATCACAGCATATAAACGTGTTTCATTTTCCACTTTGTTCTCTGTCTTGATACTTTAAAAGCCCCGACAAAAAAAGAACAATGAAAGTTACCTCCACAACATTTCCTTCCACAGAAATGAGGCCTTTGACGTCCGTGCAGCTCCTCAGATGTGTAAGAGGGGCTGGTGGGTCCAGAACATCATCTACCTGGTTTAGCAGCTCCTCACACACAGTCACCTCCGATCCTCTGAAGAACTGCGTTCTGGATGTGATATTTATGTGGAATGGGGGAGCTTGGCCCCGCAGATTGTGCCCCCTCATTACATAATATGAACCTGCTTTTAGTTTTTCTGCAAATTCCTCATAAACGGTGACTCTGGCAAGGGAGTCACCGTCTGAGATTACAGCCAATTTATTGTTTTTTATTGTGGCTGGCCTGGCTCCAGATTCATCAAATTGCCAAGTAACCACCTTTGGCTGATCAATCAGCTTTAGGACAGCGATTGGAAGGGCTGGGGGTTTAAAATATGGGGTTTGTGGCTTCTCACTCAAAAGTTTTCTTAGAGCCATTCTGGAAAAGAAAAGGATGAAACAGCAGCATAAATGACACAAACTATATGGGCATTTGCAACAATGCAGACATATTTTTTATGTATGCTAAGTATGTGTCTCCTCACATCTGCATTAAATGATGTATTATTCATTTAACTATCAGTCAATGTATTTAACTTACATATATATATATATATAACATGTAAGTACAAGGCTTGCACATTGCTGACAGATTTTATATGTCTCTGATTATCTCTCTTTAACAGCATCTCTCCATCTCTCCAGCATAACACCATTCATTTCATTTCATTTTTTGAAAAAAAATTAATGATGTAAATCCTACAATATACTGGCCTGTATATCTTCTCCCACATAGGATGAATAAATTCACTTACCTCTCAATTTTCTCTCTGTCCAGTGACTTCAAAACCAAATGTCCTTCTAGCAAATGTCCAGGAGAGTGAAGCCCAAGGTTTACAGTTATTTGTCAACACTGACTGTTGGTAAAGGTTACTAATTGGCTAATACATTTGGTGTTTTATTCCTACTGGCTAAAGGATATGTCATCATGCATGTACGGCACGCTAGTGGTCAAGAAAGTGTAAACTTTGACTGTCATTCTCATGGACACCTGCAAGAAGGACAGTTGCACTCTATTTGTAAATGCAGCTTTGTTCATGTCTACATTTTCAGTTTCATGTTTTGGTGAGGCTTTTCAAAGATGTCATTTGAAGTTTCTTTTTGAAGACCTAGACTGGAAACTTAATACCATACAGTCCACATATTCACACAGCAAAGGTTAAACCTGCACACTTCAAAGAACACCTCTTATCGAGCCTGACCCAACCCACCCAGATGGTGATATCATGTCATTGATATCAAAAGTATTGTTTTAGCTGTTCATCAGAAAAAGAATCCATATCTGAAAAATTTAAATAGCAAACTCATTCCAATTTCACTTTATATAATTTTTACACTGTGATGCCAAAATGAGATTTTCTTATATGAAACACAATGAAGCTGTCAGCCTAAAACTCAGATAACATACAATGACTTGTTCAAAGTTAGTGCTCATTATTCTCAGCAACCATCAACAGGCATCCTGTTAAACACATTTTGACTTACCTTTTATGGTTTTATTACAAATATATTCCTATATCTAATATTGTGTTGATTACTTTTAAATCATTCTCTTTCACTTTTCACTTCAACGGAGAAGATTATAATACTTAAAAGTAACGTATGGAATATTGTATGGAATTTTATATAACTCAAAAAGGTGTAGCACATAGAAAAGGCCTTTGTATCTGTAAGCTCTTTTATGTTTTAACAGGCTAACCTTGTTGCAGATGTGTTCTTTGAAGTGTGCAGGTTCAACCTTTGCTGTGTGAATATGTGGACTGTATGGTATTAAAATTCCAGTCTAGGTCTTCAAAAAGAAACTTCAAATGACATCTTTGAAAAGCCTCACCAAAACATGAAACTAAAAATGTAGACATGAACAAAGCTGCATTTACAAATAGAGTGCAACTGTCCTTCTTGCAGGTGTCCATGAGAATGACAGTCAAAGTTTACACTTTCTTGACCACTAGCGTGCCGTACATGCATGATGACATATCCTTTAGCCAGTAGGAATAAAACACCAAATGCATTAGCCAATTAGTAACCTTTACCAACAGTCAGTGTTGACAAATAACTGTAAACCTTGGGCTTCACTCTCCTGGACATTTGCTAGAAGGACATTTGGTTTTGAAGTCACTGGACAGAGAGAAAATTGAGAGGTAAGTGAATTTATTCATCCTATGTGGGAGAAGATATACAGGCCAGTATATTGTAGGATTTACATCATTAATTTTTTTTCAAAAAATGAAATGAAATGAATGGTGTTATGCTGGAGAGATGGAGAGATGCTGTTAAAGAGAGATAATCAGAGACATATAAAATCTGTCAGCAATGTGCAAGCCTTGTACTTACATGTTATATATATATATATATGTAAGTTAAATACATTGACTGATAGTTAAATGAATAATACATCATTTAATGCAGATGTGAGGAGACACATACTTAGCATACATAAAAAATATGTCTGCATTGTTGCAAATGCCCATATAGTTTGTGTCATTTATGCTGCTGTTTCATCCTTTTCTTTTCCAGAATGGCTCTAAGAAAACTTTTGAGTGAGAAGCCACAAACCCCATATTTTAAACCCCCAGCCCTTCCAATCGCTGTCCTAAAGCTGATTGATCAGCCAAAGGTGGTTACTTGGCAATTTGATGAATCTGGAGCCAGGCCAGCCACAATAAAAAACAATAAATTGGCTGTAATCTCAGACGGTGACTCCCTTGCCAGAGTCACCGTTTATGAGGAATTTGCAGAAAAACTAAAAGCAGGTTCATATTATGTAATGAGGGGGCACAATCTGCGGGGCCAAGCTCCCCCATTCCACATAAATATCACATCCAGAACGCAGTTCTTCAGAGGATCGGAGGTGACTGTGTGTGAGGAGCTGCTAAACCAGGTAGATGATGTTCTGGACCCACCAGCCCCTCTTACACATCTGAGGAGCTGCACGGACGTCAAAGGCCTCATTTCTGTGGAAGGAAATGTTGTGGAGGTAACTTTCATTGTTCTTTTTTTGTCGGGGCTTTTAAAGTATCAAGACAGAGAACAAAGTGGAAAATGAAACACGTTTATATGCTGTGATTTTTAGGTCTCAGCTGTGAAGAAGGTCCTTTCAGGAAGGGAACACATCCCAGTGAGGAACATGAGACTGCAACAGGTAGACCAAATCTGAAATAATTAAATGGTGATAGGTGTAAAACAATCATGCTAAAGAGTCATGTGTGAGGACTTGGTCCTGGTTTAACTTTTTTTTTTGTCTAACTACTTTTAACAATGATGTTATTGGGATATTTCATACAAGAAAATGTATTCTTCTTACCTTATCTTCCACAGGACCAAGTTACTGTGAACATTTGCCTGTGGAGGGAAGCATCAGTAAGCAGTGACATCAGCCTGGGAGAAGTCCTCACACTGACACATATGAAGGTGTCCAGCACCAGCTATGGGGTTCAGCTCCAGTCATCTAGCCTCACTAAAGTGGAGGTACTTTGCTGTTAAAGACATAAGTAGATAAGTTATATGCCAATAAATGCTACTGCATTTTCCTCTGTTTATAAAGGAGTATGTAGTACTTGATCTCAGAGCATCAAGATTCTTTTAAACTTCACACACTTTACTTATGAACATTTACTTACACCTTGTGTCTGTGAGGGTTTGCTCCAGGCTCTTCTCACAACCAGAGAATGAATCGTCTTAACTGGTCATTCCAAACAGCTTTAGGTATGAGCCTGAGTGTGTCTGGTTGCCTATGGCTCTTTGTTAACTTTGATTGTGGATTTAAACTATACATATTTCCACATGAACACCATCAGTTCACTGAGAGATTCAGGGGGTGTTCTCTATTTTTCAACTTTTCATCTCATGAACATCCAAGTTGCATATGTCTTCATTTTTGTGAAAGTTTCTTTTCTATAGCCCTGCACATCAGTCTGTGGTATGCAGGCTATTATTGTTGCTTCATGTTTTCACAAAGTTCTCATATCAAGACGTGTGTTTCCTGTTTCAACAGAAAAAGAAAATGGATTTTTCTGAGGTGACCATCATTGGTGTGGATGAAGTGAGTGGGAGACCGGGCACCCTTCATCTCCTCCTTGAAGCCGAAGACACTTGCCTTGAAATCGAGGAGAAGCTGTGGAGGCCCTTTGACGAGGAACTCCAAAAACATCCTGTCAAAGTGGAAATTAAGGTTGAAGGGAAAATGATAAGTGAAATCAAAAGAGTTTAAAAGAAGGAAAAGTTCCCTTGTTATTGTAAATAGTTCATTTATCATTGCGTGTTCTTAAGAGTTGTTTAATGTGAAATAAAAATGTATGTGATATATGGTTTTGCATGGTGTGGTATTGTTTCACAGCAAAGTGCTGAGGCCCACGCTAAAGACTATCTTCAATTCATTTTAAATGTTTCAGTGAAACATTGTTATATGGTTTAACTGAATTGTTTGCTCAGGTTTATCGCGGCTGTTTGGCATTAAAACCGATATTCGGTTAATACTTTAATCTTTTAGCCAGTTTGGCATTGGCAGGTGAGTATCCAACCTGAACTTTTTTGATAAAAAACTAAGTGTCAAATGAAAAAAACAATAATTCAGACAGAAAATGTTAAAGAAAAAAACCTTACACAACCAAACATGTACATTAGAATCCTGTCAATTTAGCCAGCAAACCCATCAAGCAGACTTAGCATCAATAATGCTTGCATTAAGAAGATCTTCTGTTGTAATTTGCAAGTCTTTTTCTGTTACAGAAGATATTTGTGGTGTCATTATATAAAAGTAAAAGCCTTTCAGATTTTAAACTTTCATTGATTTCAGCAGGTTAAGTTCAGTTGTTACAGCAGCTCAGAGGTAGAAGCCGAGTGTCAATGAAAAAGTTCCACAGCAGGTATCTCTTCAAGGATGCTGACTCAGTGCATTTACTGTAGCTGACAGTACATCTGCAATTACTCTGGCTGTACTTGATGACCAGGACCTTTGTGTGTGATTTCTTATGTAGCTTCACAGATTTCTGTGTTAAACTGGTTGAGTAATCTTTTTTGAGTAGAATCTTTTATGGTTTTATTGCAAATACATTACTTAAGTCATGCTGTTTGGATAACGTTAACATTAATGTTTGAGTCTCAGTGGCATTTAACTGATTTCATGCCAATTATTGAAGCAGAAATGACATACATGGGAGCACAGAGCTAAAACGGAAGCAGCTTTCTTTGTTGGACAATGGCAACTATATGACATTTCTGATGATTTCCATTTTCATTTAGAAGTACAGATGGTGCTTAGATCTAAACTAATAACCCCGCAACGTCGTAAACACACTTTCAAAAGAGCTAATTGTACAATTACATTTTTCATAGTGGACAGTTTATTAAGAAGTCATTTTGGCTTTTTTTTCTGACATCTAAATCAGCCGTTTGACCTCAGGTGAGTTGCAAAACACAGGCAAACTGACATTGTTCCGTGTATAGATATAGATAAACTTGATATATCTCAAGCTGGGAAATTACAGTGGAGCATTAAATCAATTAGAAAAGGACAACCTGGACAAATTGAAAATAGCAATATTAAAGTGTATCAATAAACGGTGTTCTTCAGAGTCTCAGCTGTTATTGTACAGTGTGATGGCATGTGGCAGGAAAAATTTCCTGAATCTGTCCCTTTGACAGCGGAGCTGCAGCAGCCTGTGAGAGAAGGTACTCCGCTGTGTATCTTAACCTGTGATGGAGAGGGTGCTGGTCACTGTCCATGATGGAGAACAGTTTGGCTGTGTGAGTTTCTCATGTCCTTTGTTTGATTCCTCGTCTGAAAGTCTAAAGTCTGACAAACAAATTCAACTGGATGACAGTTTGATTCAGTACAGAGTAGAAATACTGAAATAGCATCAGCTATCCCCACCACACATATAGAGATATACACAATTGCTTTTAGATATTCCCTGTTACAAACTGCATCCTCAGCATGGGACTTAGCTCAATGGATAAGCAACAGGTGTAGGATACAGAGCGCTTAGAGAGAAGAATTTCATCCCAGCTGTCAATTTAGAGATGTTCTTTTTTTCCTTTAAACATGAATCATGAAAGTATCTTGGGACACTGACAAACGTGGAAAAAGAAATAGCAAATATTTAGCTGAATGTCTTGTTTTCTGTTCTTACACATTACCTTAAGCCACCCAACTTGAAGGCTCAACACAGTATCTTAGCTGTTCCCAGAACTGAGAGCTTCAAGTTTGGGGCTCATACACCCCAAATTTGTGACTAGACATCTCCACGTGACAATATATAAGCTTGTCAAAGTAGAAAAGCAGGATCTTTTTCTTCTGCTTTGGATAAAAGTGTCTGCCAAATGCAGAAACATCAACATTCTGCATATGTACTCAGATTCACAGTCACTGAGATTCAGAAAGGACAAAATTAAGAAAATGCTCAATTTCAATCTGCAGTTATTTTATTTTATTTATTTATTTTATTTTAATAATAACAGTAACACAGCCATGAATTGTTGAGTCATATTACAGCATACAAACATGGAGTCATACATAATGCTAATAAACTGATACATCTAAATATTGGTAGTCATTTTAGCACAAAATATGGTCAGAAAGGATAGATAGATAGATTTTGTAAATTACTTGTTGCAACTGTCATACCTTATTGGCCTTGTATACAACAGCCATGGAAAAGTAAACTTAAACTTGTGTGAAAACTTTAATAGTCAAAAGGTCAGATGACACTGATATTAATTATTGATTATCATGCACCCCCATTGTTAATGTGTAAAAAGCAACCTGAGGACACAAGTTAAATTTACAAATAAAATATACGATTTAAATGTTAAGGTTTTCTCTTTTTTTTAAAGAAACATAGGAACAATGTTTATGCTCACTTAATCCTGTTTAGGGTTGAGAGGTGTGGTAAATCTTGGACAGGTCATAAGTCAGTGACAGGGCTAGATCCCTACGATCAATTTAGAATCCTAATTTAACATAACATGCATGTTTTCTCAAATGTGGAAGGAAGCTAAAGAACACGTAGAGAACTGAGACAGGGTAGGGGAGAGCATGTCAAGGCCTCAGCCAAGGTTCAGTCCATAAACCTTCTTGTTGGGATGCAACAGTGCACAAATACATGACAAAATGTATCAAAGTAAGAGTAGAACAATGACCAAATAACAACCACAAAACAATGTCTATGAAACTTGCAAAATGAAAATCCACACTGCAATAGTTTTTAAAGTTGGGATTTCAATAATATCAGTCACAATCTGTTACAATATCCTTTCTTCATCCATATTATCTACAATATACTGTTCATAGTAATATAGCGTGCAATAGTAACAAACTTGGAAACACTGATCCTTTGCTGAATATATTATTAATGTGTCAGATAGTTCAACACATCAAGGAGGTTGTGAATTCATATCCATGTGGAATATATATCTTAAACAAAGTAGGTGAAATAAATTTAAAAGATTATTTCCTATCTTTCATCCTCATCATTGTTGAATAAATTGAAAAACAAATAGCCCCCAACCCCAAAAGAAAGAGATAGTACTGAATAAATCAAAATAGTAGTGAAACATACCCCCCTCATCTTCACTAGAGATAGTCATGTTGTAATAATAAATTAATCAACTTGTGATAGTGTTTTTCTTTTAAGACATAAGTCCCCTGTGTGACCAAAGACAAGCAAACCCTCATATTACATGTGGTCTGTGTGACCTGATAGTTGGGAGCATTGTAAAAACATCGCTTAAAACGCTGAATTTAAATTTCACACTGGACTTATGCTGTATATAGATTAGTCTGGCCTAACTGCACAAATACGGAAAACACATCATACCTGTAAACCAGCTGATACCCCACGCTGAGGCAGGATTCACACAGACTTTTTTTCCATGCTTCAGTGGCTTAGCTTCTAATTCATTCATGAATGTCTGATGCTTTTAACTACCAAAGTTATCTTTAGGATCCGCTTTGCCTTGCTTGAATAACTCATTTGGGAAAGTTGTAAGAAGTTAATCTTTTCAAATGGCAGTCACCAGTCAGATTGGGTGAATGATTAAAATCCATTCCCAAACATAATGCATACCAACCATCAAGCTATAACACAAAATATGTATGTGTGAGTCCCGCCTTAAGCCTCCTGCAATTACTAAATGTTATTCTCTGTTATCGAGTTAACTTGCAAACGATAACTATATCAATTAACTTTTAATTTCAGCCTCACTACTTTCTTTACCGTTTAAACACTAAAAAGATACAGAGGAAATATGATTAAATGAAAAGTAAAAATACTGCACTGTTCTGAAACATAAAAAATAAACATACACTATACAGAAATACATAGCATGAAATGGGTTTTAGTTGTTAAATTACTGCTGCTATTCAGAGTCCTACATTTTGTAATGGTTCATTTTGTATTTGCGTTGTTTATTGAATCTTGTGATGCAAACCAAAGAGTCAAAGACGGGCCGTGGCAGTGTAAAGATGTAAGATAAGTTCACCATGTGACATTTTTCATGTTCAGTGACAAACTTCTGCTTCCATGAATCTGCTAATGAAGAGCACAGGCCTTAAAGAAAAAGAGAAATATGTATTTCTAACATCATTTGAGTTGTTAGTTCCTTTCTCAAAGTGAGATCTTTCACTAGTAGTCCGATGCTGCCTGAAGCTGGACAGAGGAGACAAAGGCAGTTTGAAAACAATGACTGATCTCGAGCAGTGTGTGTCCCTGCAGCCAAATGCCTGATCACCTGCTGAAGGGTTAAGAGTAGTCTCTCCCAGAGTGGTGAGGTGGACATGTGCAGACATGAAGACAGAGCTGTTCCTGAGAAAATAAGACAGAACAGATCTTATAATGAACTTTTGTTTAAAAAACACAGGTCAAAATATTACACCATGCAATAATTAAGTACCTTAAAGATTGCCGGAGAGCGTAAAATCACATTTTGTCCAACATGATTTTACATGTAGATGTTTCAGAAGTGTTGATGATAACTTTCTGTGCAACTGTGCGTATCTCAGCTATAAAGGATTCACAGGACAGGAAGGCCTGAAGAAAGACTGTGAAAATGGACCATGAAATAATAGTTTCAATATAATGATATAAACAGTCAACACACTAGCATTTTTTTCTTTCCAAAGAGAAGATCTCCACTCTACCTTCTGTCAGCTGAGAAGAACCCTGGTCTCTGGCAGGAGGAGGACATGTCTCTGTGTGATGCAGCAGTGCTGAGTTCACTGTTGCTGGTGGTCTGAGGCAGCATGATGTGTGGTTTTTCTCAGGGTCAGCCAGGTGGTCAGGTGAGGGTTAACAGGGGCCATTTTATCCTCTGCTTTGAAGAAAGGCTGGGATGGCAGGATGTGGAAGTTTCTCTGTGATGGGTCTGGTTTGGACTGACAGTTCATGAAGATGATGTTGAAGTGTGTGTTGTTGTGCTGGAGTTGGTGCTGGAGGATGTTGTCATGGAGGATGTTGTCAAGGAGGATACAGGAGAACATGTCTCCTATGTGGAAGAAATAAAGCTAAACATCTAAACAGTTTTAGTTATAAAACATAGTTATAGTTCTTTGATCGCCCACCCCACCCCCAACCCACTTTGCCCTCCACCCCAGTGGGGTATCAGCTGGTGTTGTTGGTACATCAGAAAGCATGTGCTGCACGTAGAGCTCATGCTTTCTGATGTTTCTTCTATGTTCTGGTAAATATAGCAGCTTTTATAGAGCTGCTCAGACAGTTGTGGCCTGTGCATTTATCAATCCTGACCCAACCCACCCAGATAAATGCACAGGCCACAACATGATGAAGTTCCTATAAATGTATTTATATGATTCTATATGTATAAATATTATCATATACTGTGTTATATATTATATTATTTATAGTATACTATATATATACTATATAGTATATAGTATAATAGATACTATTATTTTATTATTACGATATTCTATATTATACATTATATTATCAGTGTTATTTTATTATTATTTGTATAATTTATACTATTTATATTATAAGTATTGATATAGCATATGAGTATATATGATTATATACTGTATTATTTGTTATTATATTATTGATATCATCTGTCTATATATTATATTTATATTACTATATTCTACATTATACATTATTATAAGATGTAGTTTTATTATTATTCATTTAATATCTGTAAAATATCTAAATACAATTCTGGAAAAACATCTATTTCTATCAGTGTCTGAAAAATGTTCAATATCGGGTAAAATGTGTCTTTCTGATTAAAATAATTAAGTCCCATAATTTCATCCAACAGTTAAAAAATGAAAACACCAAACTGATACTAGTGTGACACCAAAATCAGATTATCTTCAGACAAATACAAAATACATTAAACAGGAACAGACATACCTCAGCCGTCAGCCTAAAAGTCAGATAACATACAGAGAGTCGTTCAAAGTTATACTCATTATTCTCAGCAATCATCAGCAGGCATCATGTGAAACACATTTTGACTTTATCAAAGCATTGTAAAGAAAACATTATTACCTCTTCACCAAAAATTCAAACTTCAGACGATAATTTCTTATATTTTTCATGATTTCTAAGACTCACCGACCTCTTCATGGTTCACTGGTGGACAGGACACAGAACACCGGGTTGTGATAGCTGTAATACGTTCTCATGACACCTGACTGGAGACATCTCTGTGGCTGGGAAATGAAAATGAGATCAAGCAGTGTGTTCTTGTCTGTGGTGGCAGAGGTGATCAGCTGCACATATCCCTTAGACTGAAACAGTTCTAGAATTGGCTTTGTTGACCCGTGCAGCTGATTCTCATTGAAGTCTCCACACACAATAACAGGGTGACAGTCCAACACCTCAAGTGCATCCAAAAGGCTTACCAGGTTTTCCAGGAACGGTCTCAGACTGTAGTCAGGAGGTCTGTACACAGCTGCAATCACTGCACAGAATGGAGCCTCAACCTTCAAAGCCACAAACTCAAGATCAGTCACATTATGTAAATACTGTCTTTCACGCACCTGGATGTGGTTTCTCACATAAACAGCAACTCCACCACCTCCTTTGCTGGCCATCTGAGGATATTTAGTGTAGGACGTGTGTCTGTTGCGTTTGAACATGTTGTAGCCGTCCAGCTGAAGACTGTCTGCAACAAAGGAGCCTTGCAGGTGAGTCTCTGTCAGACACAGAACATCTGCTAGACACAGCTCATGATGTCTCTTGATGTCACCGATGTGAGATGGCAGTCCCTCTGTGTTGTGATGAACAAGGGTCAGAGTGTCGGGCCTGTTTACTGTTTCTCTCACCTGAAGAAGAGGCATCATGTGATCCACATGGGCTTGTCTCATGGTCTCGAGCGCTGCAGTCACTTCAGGATTGGCGTATATTTTCTTTTCATCCAAATCTAGTAAATAAAGACCACTGAGAGACGTCACTCTGCTCAGAGCTACATAAGCCATACCTGCTTCAAAGATTTTCTGCAGTGACACCACAGCTGCACGTGTTGTGAGGCCCTGGGTTTTATGGACAGTGCATGCGAACGCCAGCCTGACAGGAAACTGTCTACGTACCACTCCGTTCTGTTTCAGCTTCTCCTCTGCTCTCTCGATGTAAACCAGACTGGCAGATTCTGGAGCTCCACTCTGGTCTCTTGTTACACCGGTCTGATTATCCATCCTCAGGCCCAGCTTAGTGATGTGTTGATCATCCTCAGAAGTCACTACGCTCATCAGTGTGGCAAAAGCACCGTTAACCAGACCATTCTGAACATCAAAGTTTCTGGTGAGCATGACACGAGCACCTTCAGCAACTTTCAGAGTGTCTGCTAAATCATTTCGACCTCCCTTACATGGCGTGTCTTTTCGTGCCATTCTGCCTGTTCGGGGATCTTTCTGGAAGTCATCTGCATCTATGGTTATAATATTGGAATGGAACAAAGTCAGTGTTGCTGAGTTGTGTTCATCAACCAACTTATTTGTGGGGAAAATGTGCAGAACCTCAGTGGGACAACGAGCTGGTTCAGTGATGGCCTGTGACAACAAATCTCTGTCAGCCTGAGACAGCTCATCTGCCTTTTGTTTCACCCGAATCCTGTTCAGCACGTCTGCAAAGGCAACATCATCTTTCTGTCTCATGATCTCAGTCAGAGTGATCATCTGGAAATGTTCCTGCCACAGGTCAATATCTGCTGGATTGTGCACACAGAGCGGTTTAGACTGTCGCACAGGTGGCAGCTGATAAAAATCTCCAACAGCTAAAACTGACATTCCACCAAACGCTCTCTGATTGCCTTTGATCTGTTTCAGTCGTGCGTCCACATAAGCAAAAAGAGGCTTTGAAACCATCGAGATCTCATCGATTATGATGATTTGAGCATTAAACAGTTCAGATCTGAGTTCATCCAGTTGGTTACCAAGTCCTTGGATTGGTGGTTTAAGACTGCGTGGAAGCTTCAGGAGGGAGTGAAGTGTTGTGCCACAGATGTTGAAAGCTGCAGTTCCAGTGAAAGAAGAGAGTAAAACAGTTGGGTTTGATATGTCAAACTCCTCTGAGTAGAGCTGCAGTTTGCTCAGTATCTTAGATGCCTCTGAGTAAATGCATTTGATCAGGTGTGACTTTCCTGTTCCTGCACCACCGTTAACATAGAAGAAAAACTGCTCTGGATTTAGGCCACACACAAGTTTATTACACCAGTCTCTGATTGCATAGAACACACAGGCCTGCTTCTGGTTCAGGTTCTGATACATCTGTCGTAGCACAGCTGGATCCATAGCGGGGGGTTCTCTGGTGGCTCTCATTTCTGTTACAGCATCAGACTGAGGACAATAGTCGGGCACATTTTCCTGTTCATCGTCTGGCTCTCTTTCCTGCAGTTCATCATCACACTGCAACCTCACAACTTCAGATTCAGGAGCAAGATTACACCATTCATCAATCACATGGTCTCTGCTCTCCTCAAACTCTACAAGTGCATTCTCAATCTCCTCAGTGTTTTTCTCATATTTGTCTCTGTTTGCTTTGACAATACTTTTCACACTCTCAGGACGGTTTGAGCCTGGTAGCTGGACCCAGCCAGAGTTGTAAAAAGACTCGTAGGTCGGAAGATCGGCACTTCTTATTTCATACTCAGATCGGTGAGGAAGGTACAGTCTCAGTAATCTGGCATAAAATTGCTCAGGGTGTTTCTCCTTTGAACAGTGGTAATATCTGATGATAGAGGGCTTATCATTTTTCCTCCTTTGGACAAATCCCAGCTCATTCAGAAGTGGTAAAACACCATCACGCTTTGAGTGGTCTGCACTGACAAACCTGCAGGTGGCAGCAAAATCAGCCGAGCACATCTCCTCATACTCTGGTGTCTCAGGTCTGGCTTTGTATTTATCACTCAAACTCGTCATCCACACATTACAAGACTCTGACGGGGTGTCCTCCAAGAATGACATGGGGCGACTCATTTTCACTGGATTGTCATCAGTAGGAACGAACACAACACTGCGTGAACACTTTTTCATCTTTATTCCACATGCACGAGTCACACACTCCTGAGCACTGATCTCTCTCTTTTTTGAGTAAGCCTGCATGACAGCTCTCATTTCATCACACTCATTAACTCTGTCCATGTTGGAATTCTCCATGACAGTTTTCAGGTACTCTGACAGACCACTTTCCTTCTTTGTGATGTATTTGGTCAGATACTGTATACACGAGTAAGCATTCAGAATGAAGGACACATCGATGTTACTGTCCCAGGCTTTAAGCAGATGTGGGTTGTACCCATTTATCCAGCTGTCTTTGGGATCACGCTTCAGGTAGATTGCAGTCTTTCTGTTCATACTCTGAAGGCACCGTTCATACTCTGCCAGCGTCAAGTTGCATCGAGAGAGGACCTGCTCTAGACTCAAGGAAGCAATTTCAGGTTCATTCAGCAGCTGCAGCAGAGGTCTGAGTTTGCTCTTTGCAGTTTCAGTGTTATCATCCTCACCGGGTCTGGTGATCATTGTTTTTGTGCAGGGTGGCTTTGGAAAACCAAACCGACAACCAGAGTTCACACTCTTGAAGCAGCTCCTAGTGTGGTTCTTACTGTGCTTCTGAACTTCAGAGACTTTCTGGAACAGTTCAGGTTGTGTTTCTGGGTCAGGCAGTTGTGCTGAGATGTATCTGTCTACAAAATTACACACAGTCTGATCATCACAAACATCCAGTTCAGGTGCTCCATCAACCCAAAGCATTGCATGAATATGTGGACTTCCTCTGTGCTGAAACTCAACTCTGTAGAAAAAGTCAATCACTTTCCCCAGTGGCTGAGCATCTGAGAGCAGCAGATCTCTGAATAGTGCCTCAACACGCTTATCAAACAAACGCATGCAGGTGACAGGGTTGGATCGCAGAATCTCACACTTTACAGTCCAGTCAAGTGATTCAAAATCAACCTGTTCTCCTTGCTGTCTCTTTATTGCTTCAATCACTTCAGGCCATCTGAACTCAGCAGCTGAAAATGTGCAGAAGAATGTCGGAGTTCCCAACTGTCTGATCATGGCAAACAGATCTTTAGTGGTTTTCTCCCAGTATACTGGAGTCCCTCTCAGTGGCTGCATGAATCTGACTGCATCTTTATTTCTCACCAGTCTCTCAACCTCTCGTTTGTCTTGTAACATGCCCGAGGTTATCATGCGTCCATCTCTGGTCATAGTTTTACCTTTTCTCAGCTGTATCGTCATGCTGTTATTAGCCAAGTGTATCTCTATCACAAACTGTGCAAAGAACAAGTAGTTTGGGTCTCTGGCAAAACGATCATCCACATTAAAAAGCCTTGACTTGAAATATCCACTTGGACTGACTTTAATGTGTCTCATTTGGTCCAAAGTGTTCTCACCCGTAGGAAATTGTACAGGGAATGACATGGATTCCAAATTTGGAGTCCTGAAGAAGCTAACTGGACTATTTCTCTGGGCAGGTGCCACACAATAAGTGTTATCACTGTAACAGAGGATCTCTTCTGATATGTCAAGAGGCTGAAGGCATGATTCTAAAGCAAACCCTCCATTTGGCAGATCACCTTCATCTCCATCATCTCTCTGCTGCTGTGGTTGTTCACATTCACAGTTCGGATCATTTTCAGGCTCATTTTCTACCTCACACAGTGCATTTCTCTCACACATGTCAATTTCCATCAAATCTGCATCATCATAGTCATCCTCCCCCATGCTGACATCACTATCCTCATCATCATCATCATCCTCATCATCAGGAAGTGTTGGGTCACAGAGTTCTGCTTCATCTCTGATAGTAACGTCCTGATACTCTGGATGAACCTGCTTCAGTTTCAGTAATGCAGAGACTAGTTTAGACCAGGTTACTGTCTGAAAAAGCTGATGCCCTCTGTAAGACAAACGTCTTTTCAGTTTCACTCTCATCACCTGAGACTCACTCCTCAGTCTGGGTAATGCATTGACTGTTTCTTGGACCTCAGATGGTACACACACAACATTTCCCCTGATCAGTCTTTGTCTGCCTCTTGGAAGAGGAATGATCTTTGCAAACGGTATGCACTTAGCAATCAAATGTCTTTCCAGAATATTCAGATCTGACAGTTCACTGGGAGTTTCAGACAACTGGAGTTTATTAGCTGCTGCGAGGCTTGGCATGCATCCTTTTTTTAGATGAGCGTGGCACGTGTGACAAATCCACTCTTTCCTTCTCTCATCAGGAACTGTGCATGGTTCATTTCTGCAGGCTTCATCACAAACATGAACATACTTTCCTGTCAGACACTGTGAAACCACATTAGGATTTTTGCCATAATTTGACCTTGTGCAGGTTCGTACCTGGTTGGGAAACGAGGCCTTATGACACACAGTGCAGACATAAGTGGGACCAGCCTTAATATTAGATCTGAACACAGATATGGCTTCATTGATCAACCTGTTCTCAACTGTCTCATGTTGCACACTCTGTACTTCTCTGGTCTCTGTTTGAGTGTTTCTGTTCATTCGTCTGTATTTTCTTTTAATGCTCATAGCACGTCTGATGTTATCCATCATCCTGAATGACTGACTGTTCCTGTATCTGTTTCTCATGATTTTTTTCATCAGCTGTCTGTGTCTGATTCTGTATAGTCTGTCATTCCCATAACGTTGAGTAATATAAGTTCTCTGCCTCTGTCGAAAGCTTTCACTCTGTCTGTAACGGTTTATTATGTACATCTTTTGTCTTTGTGAAAATCCTTCTTTTTCTCTGTAAGATCTCCTGATGTATGACTTTTGTTTCTCTCTGAATCCTTCTTTTTCTCTGTAAGATCTCTTGATATATGACTTTTGTTTCTCTCTGAATCCTTCTTTTTCTCTGTAAGATCTCCTGATGTATGACTTTTGTTTCTCTCTGAATCCTTCTTTTTCTCTGTAAGATCTCCTGATGTATGACTTTTGTTTCTCTCTGAATCCTTCTTTTTCTCTGTAAGATCTCCTGATGTATGACTTTTGTTTCTCTCTGAATCCTTCTTTTTCTCTGTAAGATCTCTTGATATATGACTTTTGTTTCTCTCTGAATCCTTCTTTTTCTCTGTAAGATCTCTTGATGTATGACTTTTGTTTCTCTCTGAATTCTGCATTCTTTTGATATGACATTCTGATGCGTGATCTTTTCTTTTCTCTCTGCATTTCATTAGATGAATATATTTCCCTTTCTCTCCTTTTTTGATTCTCTTTTCTCTGGCTAGGTTTTTTTCTTGCCATCATTCTCCTTTTCATTTTTCTCCTCTCGTGTTTACTAAGTTTGGACAGATTACATGAGATTCCCTTCAAACCATTATCTGGAAGATCACTGTGACAGATATTTGATCCACTGTGAGAAGCATCATTTGGAGGGCAAATGATTTCAACACATGGTTCATGTTCAACTTGGGCACAAGGAACTGTGTTCTGTTCTTGTCTCACAGATGCTGGAGAAGTCATATCAGTGGATAATTCCTCCAAAACATTGCAACAGAGATCATTAAGAACAGTGGGCATCACTGAGGCAGATAAGTTTGGCTCATTCTGAGGAAAATTCTGTGATGGGAACGTTGTCATTTCAACTTGTTCAACATTTGTGTCAGCTGACATTTCTGGTGAAATGTTCTCAGACTGATCAGTGGCAGTGTGTGTTTTTGATTCATTGACAGCTTCCTGTAACAGAGGAGGTGCATCAACAGCTGTGTGTCTGCAGTCTGTGTCTGAAACAGCATTTCTCTGGTTGGATGTGTTCACACTGTGAAATGACAGAGGCTTGAGTTCGAACATACAAGATGACTGGATATCAAACATTGTGTAACACAACTTGATCCTGTCAATCATGTCTCTCAGATGTGTGAATTTCAGCATCACAGCAGTACCAAAGTTCAACAGCCTGGGTGACAGTGGCAGTCCATCTTTGTTCCTGGAGTGTGGGTCAAAGTATCCGTACTGACCAGATCTGCATCTGAAAACTGCGACACATAACCCTGCCATGATCAGCAGCCCATACTGTACATCTGATGACAAAAAGCTCAGTCCATGTTCAAGGCTGAGAAGCCTCTCTCCACCTCCAAATGTTCCATACACCGACAGCTGAGCGAAGTCCACCTGATACTTTGACCTGCGTGCACTAACTTCATCTGGAAGTTCATCAGATGCCAAATGGACACTGTTAGGAAACCTTTCTCTGGCCTGTCTGTACACAGCATCTCCTTTATCCAGAACTAGGTCAAGATCTGCTCTGCTAATCTTTTCATTCTCATGAAGAAAGGACAGAAACACCAAACTGTTGGCCACACACTGACTGTTCCTGTATTTTCCATATTTTAATGAAGCCTGACTGCGTGAGGCACAGACATGTGTCACTGATGGCTGAGGTTCCACATTCACACTGTGTTGATGAGACGCTCCAGCTGCATCACGTCCTCTCTTTACCATGTCAGCATAAGACACCTGAGGCACACTCTGCTTTACCTGTTGGTCTTTATCATGCTGGAAAGCATTCATGACAGTGTTCCCATCAGAAACTGCACTCTGACCTCTGCTGTTTACCTGCTGTCCATCAGAAGACTCTCCAACACACACACCATCACTGTGACGATCTCTCTTTACAACCTCAGCATAAGATAACTTCTGTGACACTGGGACACGTTCTGGTAGTTCACTCTGAGATTCTTTCTCCTTCTGCCACCTGAGCTTACAAGCCTGAGAACGCCGACCCTTCCTTGGCATTATTGCTGCTTCAAAACCTCAAAACTTTATTTGTAGTGACGTCACCAACACACAGGTTTTATTCACAGTTGTGATATTTCAAATGTAACTTTGTGTAGTTTATCAGTATCAATGCTCTTTTCAGTTAACAGATTTACACGTCTATCGATAGCAGAAAAATTCTTATCAAACAGAAAAAACAGACATTTATTATGACACAGAGAAGAAGTTAAACTTTAATCTGAAGATTCCAACAGACCAAAACTTCAGCTAATTTTATTATGGAATAAGAAAGTATCCAATTAAAAGTTTTAACTTGTTTCACTTCTTTCCAATTTTTAAAATGTCAGGTTAGAATTACGTTCAGTGGTTCTTTATTTTCTTCCAAATTAGAACTATTATTTTGCAAAAAGTATGAAAGTGAAGTTATGAAAATGTTAGCAGGATCTCAAAAGTAATGTGTTACAGAATGAACAAACCAAAGATAAATGATCAGTAGTTCAATCAGCTACAATCTGTTGACGTACTCTCACTATTATTAGCTTCTGAATCACAGATGGATTTATTATTTCAGACAGATTTAATGACAACAAGCTGAATTCAAATCTCTGAAAGCTCTTATATATATATATATGAAGGGTTGTGATGCAGATCAGGATCTCAGCAGCAGCAGGATGACGGATGCTTCTGGTAGCTGGATTCCACTTCTGGTCAGTTCAGAGCAGACAGCAGACAGACTCCAATCCTCCTTACAGATGTGTTTTATTTCAACACTTGTATGAACAAACCTGCAGTGAGTCAGCAGCACAGGAACAGATGCAGTGCTTTTATTTCACTTCACTAAATGTGTTTCTTTGGGTCTATAACAAGAATTAACTGTTACATTTCTGGAAGCACTGTTTTCAGATAGGAATTTATAGATTCAAAGATCAAGAATCTTTTAATTGATTTCTTTCAAATTAGTATCAGAATATCTTATCCAAAACAGAAGTTATGCTTTAGATTTCTACAAATCTGTGTATAAAATATATTTTGGGGGATTTCTCTTCAAGAATTAAATGTGTATCACAATATTTGAGACTTTGAGCCAAATTTGAATAAAGAAAATGTGCCAATTGATTTATTTTTCTAAGATGTATGAGACAGGTAGACAGGTAGAGAGAGCAGTGAGAGTAGAGTCTCAGATTCCAAAAACAGCAAGACAAGGTTCCAATCAACCTCAAGTTTCCAAAACTGGAATCAGAACTTTCAACTTCCAAACAATTCGGTATCAGAACTTTGCAACTTCCAAACAATTGGATTTCAAGCTTTTCAAGTGAGTAAGTCTTTGGTCTTTATTAACAGATAGAAGGCGGTATTCAGACAGGAAAGGTAGAATGTCCAATGATAGAGGAGATCCAAAAAATGAGTTAGAGCAGGGATAGATGGATACAAGAGAGAATTTCCAAATATTAGATAGAGCGGGTAGGTGGGACAGGAAAGATAGAATTGCTGGTGATGGAGAAGGAGGAGGAGAAAGAGGTCTTGAACCGCAGGGCACCTGGAAGACACAAAAACATCACACCGTTTAATAGAGCAGATGTTCTAAAGAAGCTCCTGCTGAAGAAACTTCTGAAGTGTTTTACTGTGGCTTATTTCCCACTTTCTGACTTAACCTATGATATTATGTTATGAACTATTCTCCAGCCAAGAAAGTGCTGATCTGCATCAATGTCCAGCACAGAAATGTGAATAACATTGAAAATGGTGGTATTTTCTGTCTGTTCTATAAATCAGGCTGTGAAGGAAATATGTTGCTGTGAGGCAGAGCTGCTGAACTGAACATTTGACTCACAGGGAGAGCAAAAACACGCTTCAAGTGAATCAGGATCATAAAATTTCCCTCTGTGCTGGCTTTTTGTTACTGATTCAGACGTCCAGTTTGGACGTGCTGATGTTGTCATCTTCTCACCACCGATCCCTTTAAGGTGTACTTTTCTTTTGTTTCCCATGCCAGAACAGCACATATGATTAAGTTTATCATAACCTTTACAACAAGATTTATATTAAAGTGTGAACTCGGTTTGAATCAGCAGGTCTGTTAAACCACTAAAACACTGAATTTAATCACAATGGAAAGGTTTTAAATATTAAATGATAAAATATTTGCAAATGAACACAAAAGTGTAGGGTAGACTCAAAACATCTGCTCTCACAGCTGATTGGTTCTGCTCTGTACTCTACAGGATCACATTTATATTTATATTCATGTGTGAACTCAGCAGTTGTGTTAAACCATAAAAACACTGACTAGAAATCTGCTCACCAGCCAACCAGGAGTTCTGGTCCAGTTCTCTCTGCCTCTGAGTTCTCTTTGGGTCTGAGAGGAGAAAGTATGTTAGTATCTGAGCAGAAGACTCTGAACACACACATCACCTGATCTCACAGCTGATTGGTTCTGCTCCTGTCTGTACAGGATGAGCTTTGGTCCAGACTTTTGTGGACTTTAAGTAGTTAAATGTTGTTGGTTGATGATCACTTCAGAGAGTCTGAATGTGTTCATGATCAGAAACATGGAAACTTTCCCAGTTCTGCTCACAGAGACCATCCAAAGCTTTGGTGATCAGAGATCAGGTGGAAAACAGAGCAGTAACACATCAGCTGTGAAAGCTGTTCTCTGGCTAATGATCAATGTTTCACTTCATTCATGCAGTTTGAGAAGGACAGGTCTGCCAGATGTTACACAGCTGCACACTGACAGGAAGCAGAGCAGCTATCAGGAACACATCCATCAAATAACTAACTGTTTGTCCTCACCAGGAGCAGGGGTCAGAGTTCAGGTAGTCTAAAGAAAGGAGGAAAAAAGAGTTGTCAGTTAAATGCTTCCAGCTGAGGACACAGCAGGTTCACCAACAGGGAGACAATAAAACACCATGTAATGACACTGCAGCTTAGACTGTGTCTCACTGGGACATGGAGCTGCTGTTGTTGTGGGCTTTTCTAACTCAGCTGTTCCATCAGCATCCAGAACATGTAAAGAGCACAGCTGTGCTGTCATTTCAGCTTTATTTTCAGAGAAAATGACTGATGAGACAAAGTTAGAAACAGCACAAAGTCCCATCTTCTGTCAGCTGCCCTGCAGTGAACATCATGTGCTGAGCTGCTGCGATTGGCTGCTTTATCTGTCAATCACTGACACCGCCCACAGGAACAGGACAGTAAAATGGGGGTATCCAGATGTGAGGAAATACTTGTTGCTGACATGGGAGACTCGTTGAGACAGTTGAAATATTTCAGTCTGAATGGAAAGTTTGGACTAAAACTGTCTGTGAAACATGCATCAATGCACAGTTTAATCATCACCAGTCCACACATCCATTCAGTATTTCCAGGTGACAGTTTCTGAATCCAACAGAAAATCTACCAACAAAGTGAAGATGTTTCCTAAAAGCTTCAGTAAGTGTGGACAGAATATTTCTGTGTTCATTAAATGTCTGTTCAGGAGGAAATTCACTCACAAACTCTGATGTAACCCAAACAAAGTTCATCTGATCAGAGTCCAATGATCTTTAAATACAGAACATATCAACTCAGTCGGCTTATGTGATCTACAGCCTGTTTAACTTTACAGTAACTCTGTACTTACCAGCCAAAGCAGCGATCGGGTTTCGTATCTCAGTCTGAAAAAAGACACACAGTGTAAAGAGTGAATCTAGCTGAACCACAGAACACAGAGGGGGGGGTACTGCTCATTATGAGTCGTCTCTCTGATAATTTACAGTCATGAATTTAAATGGATTTACTATAATGTCTCAGAGACATTAACATGATGTGGTTTGTGTTATTTAATAGAACCAGTATCATAAAGTCCAGTTCAAGTGTCTGAGCCAAACTCACTATGAAACACAGCTGCTTCATGAGTTTTACTGGGTCTGTGTGATTATTATGTCACATCAACTTTCAATGACACAGAGACCTCCACCAAGAGAACTGACAGGTTCAGCTTTGACCGACACTAAAAGGCACAATATAAAGACTCAGAAACAGACATTAGCTCTAACATCATTCATTATTCCATTAGCAAACCCAACAGGGGCTGAAAAAATTAAGACGACAGCAGCATATATGGTGTCAATGCCGAGGCATCATGGCACACAAATTACTGTTGTGCACACTTATTCCGCTTCTTCCGTTTCAAATGACGGGTGTTTTTAAACCTGCCATACAAAAAATATACTGTACATAGGAGCAGGATAAAAATGACACCAGTGGCTTCTGCCGTCCTTTTCAGATAAGACAGCCTCATCTAAAAAGAGACTATCCAAAGCTTTGGGAATCACAGATCTGTAACATCAGAACAATGACACATCAGCTGTAACACACGCTTCTTCATGAACTTCTGTCTCAAAGTGAGGGGTGTTTTTAAACTGCCATAACAAAAATACCGTACATACAAAGATACTTTCTTAGCAATTTTTGCCTGGTTAAATAAAGGTTACTACTACTACATAGAAGCAGCATAAAAATTACACCAGTGGCTTCTGCCGTCCTTTCAGATTAGACTTATAGTTTTCAAACAAAGACTGTTTGTTCCACAAAGTTTTCTGGAGCCTTTCTGTCTTTTCGAGCCATGTGTGGTGTCCTTATTTCCTCTTACATATGCAGCCGTCTTCATATCAACTAATGACCCAGCTGATTCTCATAAGGGCACAAGATGGCCGACAGTCAAGATGGCCGACATGTTATAACAGCCACTGTGTTATTTCTGCTCCTAATACAGCATGAGTAAAACATGGCAGCCTCTGTGTGAGCATTTAACCTCTGATAGGATAGTAAAAGCATTCTACGACCTCTGCTTCTCTGAACACACTCACGCATGGAGCCTACATACAGACACATGAAGGAAACACATATCCACTCAGACAAACATTGTGAGGACATCCTCAGTCCAGCACGCGGGTTTCACCGTAGCAAGCCATTATATCATATGCCAAACTATATTTCGGTATATATCTGTATCTTTGCTGTTTCATGTTGGATGTAATCTTAGGCAACAATAAGGTACCTAAGCGGATAGTAGCTCAATTGCCAGCCATCAAATGTTCTTCAGATTTTTTTTGTTTTAAATTGTATCGCTTATGACCACCCACCAGACTTAGCCAACGTTAGCATTGATGATAACGCTAACGGCGATAACCATAGCAAGCCAAAATGTCATATGTTACAGTGGCTCACAGAACAAGATATTTAACTGTTACAAAACCCTATGTCATTGATTTAAACAGCAAAGATGTATCAGAGTTCATGAAATTCTCATTTACAATACGCACAGTTTGAGTTGTCTTACCTGGATCGAAAAAGGATGAAGTCTCCGAATGACGCAATAAACACAGAGAAGTTCAGGGGCACTCGGAAAGTTTTTGCAAATAATACGTACCATGAATACACCATTTCGATTTTTCTTTCTGTAACAATTATTTATATCTTATTGTTCATCAACAAAAATACTTCACATTTCTAACAACTCTCAGTTTAGATATTGTTACACATACATTGAGCCGATTGTCATTAAAAGGGCACAAGATGGCCGACATGTTATAACAGCCACTGTGTTATTTCTGCTCCTAATACAGCATGAGTAAAACATGGCAGCCTCTGTGTGAGCATTTAACCTCTGATAGGATAGTAAAGCATTCTACGACCTCTGCTTCTCTGAACACACTCACGCATGAAGTCTACATACAGACACATGAAGGAAACACATACATTGAGCCGATTGTCATTAAAAGGGCACAAGATGGCCGACATGTTATAACAGCCACTGTGTTATTTCTGCTCCTAATACAGCATGAGTAAAACATGGCAGCCTCTGTGTGAGCATTTAACCTCTGATAGGATAGTAAAAGCATTCTACGACCTCTGCTTCTCTGAACACACTCACGCATGGAGCCTACATACAGACACATGAAGGAAACACATACATTGAGCCGATTGTCATTAAAAGGGCACAAGATGGCCGACAGTCAAGATGGCCGACATGTTATAACAGCCACTGTGTTATTTCTGCTCCTAATACAGCTTGAGTAAAACATGGCAGCCTCTGTGTGAGCATTTAACCTCTGATAGGATAGTAAAAGCATACTACGACCTCTGCTTCTCTGAACACACTCACGCATGAAGCCTACATACAGACACATGAAGGAAACACATACATTGAGCCGATTGTCATTAAAAGGGCACAAGATGGCCGACATGTTATAACAGCCACTGTGTTATTTCTGCTCCTAATACAGCATGAGTAAAACATGGCAGCCTCTGTGAAGATTTAACCTCTGATAGGATAGTAAAAGCATTCTACGACCTCTGCTTCTCTGAACACACTCACGCATGAAGCCTACATACAGACACATGAAGGAAACACATACATTGAGCCGATTGTCATTAAAAGGGCAGAAGATGGCCGACAGTCAAGATGGCCGACATGTTATAACAGCCACTGTGTTATTTCTGCTCCTAATACAGCATGAGTAAAACATGGCAGCCTCTGTGTGAGCATTTAACCTCCGATAGGATAGTAAAAGCATACTACGACCTCTGCTTCTCTGAACACACTCACGCATGAAGCCTACATACAGACACATGAAGGAAACACATACATTGAGCCGATTGTTATTAAAAGGGCACAAGATGGCCGACATGTTATAACAGCCACTGTGTTATTTCTGCTCCCATTACAGCATGAGTAAAACATGGCAGCCTCTGTGTGAGCATTTAACCTCCGATAGGATAGTAAAAGCATACTACGACCTCTGCTTCTCTGAACACACTCACGCATGAAGCCTACATACAGACACATGAAGGAAACACATACATTGAGCCGATTGTCATTAAAAGGGCAGAAGATGGCCGACAGTCAAGATGGCCGACATGTTATAACAGCCACTGTGTTATTTCTGCTCCTAATACAGCATGAGTAAAACATGGCAGCCTCTGTGTGAGCATTTAACCTCCGATAGGATAGTAAAAGCATACTACGACCTCTGCTTCTCTGAACACACTCACGCATGAAGCCTACATACAGACACATGAAGGAAACACATACATTGAGCCGATTGTTATTAAAAGGGCACAAGATGGCCGACATGTTATAACAGCCACTGTGTTATTTCTGCTCCCATTACAGCATGAGTAAAACATGGCAGCCTCTGTGTGAGCATTTAACCTCCGATAGGATAGTAAAAGCATACTACGACCTCTGCTTCTCTGAACACACTCACGCATGAAGCCTACATACAGACACATGAAGGAAACACATACATTGAGCCGATTGTTATTAAAAGGGCACAAGATGGCCGACATGTTATAACAGCCACTGTGTTATTTCTGCTCCCATTACAGCATGAGTAAAACATGGCAAACTGTGTGATCATTTAACCTCTGATAGGATAGTAAAAGCATACTACGACCTCTGCTTCTCTGAACACACTCACGCATGGAGCCTACATACAGACACATGAAGGAAACACATACATTGAGCCGATTGTCATTAAAAGGGCACAAGATGAACGACATGTTATAACAGCCACTGTGTTATTTCTGCTCCTAATACAGCATGAGTAAAACATGGCAGCCTCTGTGTGAGCATTTAACCTCTGATAGGATAGTAAAGCATACTACAACCTCTGCTTCTCTGAACACACTCACGCATGAAGCCTACATACAGACACATGAAGGAAACACATACATTGAGCCGATTGTCATTAAAAGGGCACAAGATGGCCGACAGTCAAGATGGCCGACATGTTATAACAGCCACTGTGTTATTTCTGCTCCTAATACAGCATGAGTAAAACATGGCAGCCTCTGTGTGAGCATTTAACCTCTGATAGGATAGTAAAAGCATTCTACGACCTCTGCTTCTCTGAACACACTCACGCATGGAGCCTACATACAGACACATGAAGCAAACACATATCCACTCAGACAAACATTGTGAGGACATCCTCAGTCCAGCAGGCGGGTTTCACCGTAGCAAGCCATTATATCATATGCCAAACTATATTTCGGTCTATATCTGTATCTTTGCTGTTTCATGTTGGATGTAATCTTAGGCAACAATAAGGTATCTAAGCGGGTAGTAGCTCCATTGCCAGCCATCAAATGTTCTTCAGATTTTTTTTTGTTTTAAATTGTATTGCTTATTAACACCAGCCAGACTTAGCCAACGTTAGCATTGATGCTAATGCTAACGGCGTTAACGATAGCAAGCCAAAATGTCATATGTTACAGTGGCTCACAGAACAAGATATTTAACTGTTAAAAAACCCTATGTCATTGATTTAAACAGCAAAGATGTCACAGGGTTCATGAAATTCTCATTTACAACACGCACAGTTTGAGTTGTCTTACCTGGATCGACGAAAAAAGATGAAGTGAAGTATCCGCGAATGACCCCATAAACATCGAGAGACGTTCAGGGGCACTCGGAAACCTGCCCTTTCCTCCCCACAAGACCTTTCTGAGCAGGCTGCTATCAAGCAGGCCAAAAACATCCTCACTGACACATGACGTGTGCTCAGTCCAGAATACACATTATTAAAGTCAGGAAGAAGGTACAGGGTTCCACTCTGTAAACGTAATCGCCTCAAATACTAATTTATCCCCCTATCCATTAAGATCATTCATGAGAAGAAAAGGAAAGGAAGCTGAGGCCAAAGTAGTGGTGTATGGGTGTACTTTTCTGAATGTGTTTTGCACATTATGTCGAATCGTTTTGAGTGTATTTATTATGAGTTTTTGAGTGTGTGTCTATACATATGTTTTTAGTGTTTTCTTTTTTGTATTGCACTGCAATTTGGCTTTTATCCAAGACACATTTCTCCAATGGAGACGAATAAAGTAACCTTGATCTTTACCTTGAATTTTTTAAAGGACCTGGAGCTAGATGAAGGCAGAAAAGTACAGGAAAGAGAAGATAAATGCTAAACAAAAAGTGAATACATTCAAAAAGAAGAGAAACACTGCAGAAAAATGTGAATATTTAGCAGATAATTATTTGCTGGAGTTTCAAAAGGCCTGAAATGTGTTTTTGAAAGGAGCTGAAGCTTTATGAAGTCAGAAAAGTACAGAAAAGAGAAGAAACATGCAAAAAGGACTGGTTGTTGGAAGATGCTGTGCTGAGAGGCCAGCTACTTACCAGTAAAGCATAAAATATAGCAAATCCAGTCTGAAATATGACAGTCATGATGCCAAAAGCAGTAAGGTTTTACCAGGCCAGTATGAGGGAAAGCACACAGAAGGACGTCCTAAGCCAGAGACACAGAGGAGGACAGGTTGTACCTGTTCAGAACAATCAGCTGCTTCAATAGATTTATAAGTCATAGTAAAAGACTATTTTAACCTGTTAATAGCAGAAAGGTATGCTGCAGACAGTTAAGTCATTTCTATCAAGGTCCTGTGTAGAATACAGGTTTTATGGCAGTTTTAGCACAGCCCTCACTGTCAGTTTAAAGGAGAGAAGTGCAGCTTCTTTATCATGGAAGTTTGTGCTGTGATGGCTGAGAGACAGATAACGCCATGTTACATTCTATTAGGAGCACACATAACACAGGCTGGCATAAAGCTTTTACAATAGGGCCGCCATGTTGGCTGGAGTAACTGTCAGCAAAGAAAAGCTGAAGGGTTAAAAACAACAAAAGGATTTCAAGCAGGTAATAAGGGAAAAGTCTTGACATTTCTAAAGTGTGACATTTCTAAAACTAAAAATAGTGAAAGTTTAGCACAAAGCAAGTTGCTGAAATCCTGGTTGAAGCAGTGAAGGTGAAAATAAAATAGTGGAATCATTTAAACGTTTTGGAAAAAACTGCAGAAGTCTTAGTTGAAGAAGTTGAAAGGTTAAATTTTTTTTTAGGAAAAATGTGCAGTTGAAATATTAGTAAAAAGTAATTTGCTGCAGTTTCAAAAGGCCTGAAATGTCTTTTTGAAAGGAGCTGGAGCTTTAAGAAGGCAGGAAAGTAGCTGAATGGGATTAGTTGAACATGCTCAAATAGCTGAATCTATTTGAAATTTATCAGAAATCAAGTGAATAATAGTAAAAATGGCTTCAGTGTAATATACAGCAGGGAGTGGAAGAGTGATGTCATCAGTGATAGCAATGTTTGTCAACAGCTGCAGCTCTCTCCCTGTATAACCTGCAGAAATTGCATTTTGGATACTATGACCTCCTGTGAGAAAACCGGAAGAGCGAGGAAAATAATTTGAAGACCGTAAGAAGCAGAAGGCTTGGAGGAACGCAGCAATGTAGTTTTTATTTCAATGGAGTGAAAAAAAATTAAACGGCAGCAGGTTGAACACAGTTGAACCTGTCTCTGGCGTTCCACCAAATTTACATTGGAGTTAGTGAGAGAAATTGAAAGGTTTCTCTCGCTTCAAGGCTCATAGCTGAAATTCTGTAAATGTGAGCTATTTAGTAGTTACATCAGCTGAAAGAGGACACGTGTACCTACATTTTAAGGTATAATTTGTTTGTCTGAGTTAAACAGCATGAAAGTTAGAGTAATTTGTTTGAATATGAGAAAAAGTTAAAATGATCAGTCTGCCACTCTAATCTTCTCATTCATAAAAATGAAGAAGGAGCAAAAATGTTCATGTTTTTTAAACTGTCATATTTGAGAATTGGCTGAATATTTGAAAAATCTGTATAATCAGATAATAGCTGAATGTCTTGTGAACATTTTAAAGTTTGAATGATGTCTCTGTGATACCGTATGGCTGAGTTACTTCCCTCTAAAATAGGACAGTTTGGGGCTCGTTGAGTGTGGCCTCCTCATTAGTTGCTGTGGGCAACAGCTGCACGTGCCCACTGCCAAATCTGCACCTCACTTTGTCCCCTTAAAATCTGGGGGTTTAATAATGAACGACAAGTCTGGAACAAACGGTCGCTGTTCGAAAAGTAGAAGTCGTATCCGAATAATTCTTTCACCGTGAGCGCCAGAAGGGATGTGGGAAGCCAGAGGTGTAATTTTTATTCTGATCTTGTGTAAGGTTTGTTTTTTATGGCAGTTTTAAAACGAGTCTTTCTCACTGATTTCATTGCTCAGCCTGTTTATAATGGAAAAGTATGTGAGCTGGAGTGCTGCTCTCTGCGCTTACAGGTGATTTGTGAGAAATCTGTGAGGCCAAGCTCAATGAGAGTGACTTTGTGTGAAAGAGGACTAAAATACCTACGTTTTGATGTATAATTTGTCTAGATCAGGCAAACATTTTGGACGTGAGAGGCATTTGTTTGAGGAAGTTATTTTTAAATCATTTTAGAGTGGGAATTAGAGTGTGCGCTCCATCAGACGAAGTCCTCTGGCACCATAAAACGTAAACTGCCGTTGTGTCAAAGCTGTATAAGCTATTGACAAGCCCTTTACCATAGTTAAAGTTGAGTCTTTCCTGTCACATACAAACTTTGAATGATGTCTCTGTGATACCGTATGGCTGAGTTACAGCCCTCTAAAATAGGGCAGTTTGGGGCTCGTTGAGCCCCAAACTGCCCTGCTTTCATGCTTAAAAATCATGAAGGAGCAAAAATGTTCATGTTTTTTAAACTGTCATATTTCAAAATTGGCTGAATATTTGAAAAATCTGTATAATCATATAATAGCTGAATGTCTTGTGAACATTTTAAAGTTTGAATGGTGTCTCTAGCTGAACGTATGCTCAACTAGTTAGATTGGAAAGAGGAGGAAGTTTTTGAAGAGTTGAAAGAAATTGCCATTCATTTGAATGAGGGGGAAATTTGAATAAAAGTTAAATAGTTTAAAAAGTATAAAAGTTATAAACATAAAAAATAGTAGCAGGAATCTCCTGAAGGAGCTGAACGTTTTGATACCAAATTTGTTGAAATCGGTGAAAGATTGCAGGAGTAGTAGCGTGTCAAAAAACGTACGGAATAATAATAATAATAATAATAATAATAATAAAGGGAAACAGGAAAACAATAGTGAGAATGCCTTAATGCATTCTCACAATAAAGGGAAACAGGAAAACAATAGTGAGAATGCCTTAAAGCATTCTCACAACTAGAAAGAGCTGTTCCTGCGAAACAGCAGTGAGAATGCTTATTTGCTGAATGGGTATAGCTGACCATGCTAAAAAAGCTGAAAATTTAGCACAAAGTTATTAGCTGAAGCTTCAAAGCACTTGAAAGGTATTTTTGAAAGGACCTGGTCTTGGTTGAAGACCTGATTAAGAACAGAAGGAGAAGAATTCAGTTGATAGTTTTAAATTCTCTTTCAATCATAATAGAATGATGGCACCTAAAGTTGTTGAGAAGAAGAAGGAGTTGAAAAGATGGAAACAACTTAGCAGAAAATTAGTTGAAAAAGGGCTGAAAAACAATTATTGAAGGACCTGGAGCTGAATAAAAGCTGAGAGGATTAGAAAAACAAACAGCGACTTGAACATGTAAAAAGAACAGTGCTGAACACTACCATGTAAAGAAGTTCAGCTGTGAAACATATAAACATTTAAAGAAGCTAATATGACCATTGGAATGCACTCTGATATTAGAAAGAAAGGAATAATTGAGAGCTTAAACTGGACGAGTCCAGTAATATTAATGCTAGCTCAGGCAACAAAACACTTTCTTTGCATGTTCTCTATTCTCTACTTTTCTGCCTTCATACAGCTCCAGCTCCTTTCAATAATACTTTTTAAAAACTTACAGTATGGCAAACACAAATGAATTTACCTTTGATTGAAATGTTTGTTTCTGATACTTCAGGTTGTTGAAAAATGAACTGCTGTCACTTAAACTATGTTGATCTCTCATCTGTATGTATTCATCTCATAACACATCTGGGTCTGAATCCTTTTTTACAACCAAAGCTCTGCTGATTCTGCAGGGTGGCTTTGGAAAACCAAACCGACAACCAGAGTTCACACTCTTGAATCAGCCCCTAGTGTGGTTCTTACTGTGCTTCTGAACTTCATAGACTTTCTGGAACAGTTCGGGTTGTGTTTCTGGGTCAGGCCGTTGTGCTGAGATATATCTGTCTACAAAATCACACACAGTCTGATCATCACAAACATCCAGTTCAGGTGCTCCGTCAACCCAAAGCATTGCATGAATATGTGGACTTCCTCTGTGCTGAAACTCAACTCTGCAGAAAAAGTCAATCACTTTCCCCAGTGGCTGAGCATCTGAGAGCAGCAGATCTCTGAATAGTGCCTCAACACACTTATCAAACAAGCGCATGCAGGTGACAGGGTTGGATCGCAGAATCTCACACTTTACAGTCCAGTCAAGCGATTCAAAATCAACCTGTTCTCCTTGCTGTCTCTTTATTGCTTCAATCACTTCAGGCCACCTGAACTCAGCAGCTGAAAATGTGCAAAAGAACGTCAGAGTTTCCAACTGGCACATCACATGTGCTCAGTCCAGAATACACATTATTAAAGTCAGGAAGAACGTACAGGGTTCCACTCTGTAAACATAATCGCCTCAACTACTCATTTATTTCCCTATCCATTAAGCTCATTAATGAGGAGGAAGAAAAGGAAAGGGAGCTTAGGCCGAAGTAATGGCGTAGGTGTATTTTTCTGAATGTATTTTCCGTTCCGTTTTTGTTGTCCTGTGTGTACTGGGTACTTGTTAGTCCTGGTTGAAGGAATTTGAAGGTCAAAAAGACAATAGTGGAACAATTCAAAGGTGCTGGAGTAACTGTCAGCAAAGAAAAGCTGAAGGGTTAAGAACAACAAAAGGGTTTCAAGCAGATAATAAGTGAAATGTCTTGACATTTCTAAAGTGTGACATTTCTAAAACTAGAAAGAGTGAAAGTTTAGCTGAAAGCAAGTTGCTGAAATCCTGGTTGAAGCAGGTTGAAGGTGAAAATAAAATAGTGGAATAATTTAAACCTGTTGGCAAAAACTGCAGAAGTCTTAGTTGAAGAAGTTGAAAGGTTAAAAACAACAGAAAGATTTGAAGGATTTAAAATTTTTGTGGAAAAATGTGCGGTTAGTTATTTTAAATCATTTTAAAAGTATAAAAGTTAGAACCACCAAAAGTAAAAACTAATTCCAATTTAATTCAATAAGATAATTCCAAGAGATATAGCAGTAATCTCCTAAAATAGCTGAACATTTTGATACCAAAGTTGTAGAAATCGGTGAAGAATATGCAGTAGTTAATGTCCAAAAAACTGCAGAAGTCTTAGTTGAAGAAGTTGAAAGGTTAAAAACAACAGAAAGATTTAAAGGATTTAAAATTTTTGTGGAAAAATGTGCAGTTAGTTATGTTAAATATTGCTAAAAATGTGAAATATTAGTAGAAAGTCATTTGCTGCAGTTTGAAAAGGCCTGAAATGTATTTTTGAAAGGACCTGAAGGACCTGAGAAATGTACAGGACAGAGAAGAAAAATGCTAAACAAAAAGTGAATAAATTCAAAAAGAAGAGAAACACTATAGAAAAATTGTGAAAATTTAGTAGAAATTCATTTGCTGAAGCTTCAAAAGGCCTGAAATGCATTATTGAAAGGATGTGGAGCTGTATGAAGGCAGAAACATACAGGAAAGAGAAGAAACATGCAAAAAGGACTGGCAGTTGGAAGGTACTGCTGTGATTCAAAGGCTTCTAATTAAAAAAGTAAAGTCCTGAAGGCTATGAAAGTCACATTGGCTGAAAGAGGACAAAATGACCTACGTTTTAATGCTAAAATTATTTCTGTGGCTTAAATATTTTGAAAACAGTGACAGGTTAAAAACTTTTTTTCTGAAGAATCTTGCTGTATTCTTCCACTCTGCCAGTTGGAGCCTCCACTCTACACATGAACATTCCGTGTCATTGGAATGCATTGTAAACTCAGAAATCATCAAGGATTTTAGTACATTTTTAAACTGTGATAGTTCAAAATTGGCTGAATATTTTAAAAAGCTCAATCATTCAGTAATAGTTGAATGTCTTGTGAACATTTTAAAGTTTGAATGGTGTCTCTATCTTAACGTATGCTGAAGTAGTTAAATTTGAAAGAGGAGGAAGCTCTTTGAATGATTTGAAAGGATTTACCATTACTTTTAAAGGGAGAAAATTTTGCACAAAAACCTTAATATTTTAAAAACTATAAACGTTAGAAACACCAAAAGTCATAGCCATCATGTCCAGAATGAGCTGAACGTTTTGTGCAAAAATGATTTAATTTGCTTAAAGTGTGTGGAAGTAGTTAAACGGCAAAAAACGTACGGAACATATAATAATAAAGATAAACAGGAAAACAATAGTGAGAATGCCTTAATGCATTCTCACAACTAGAAAGAGCTGTTCCTGCGAAACAGCAGTGAGAATGCATTTTAAGTTGAATGGATCAGTTGAACATGCTCAAATAGTTGAATCTAGTGGAAATTTATCAGAAATCAAGTGAATAATAGTTAAAATGGCTTCAGTGTATTATACAGCAGGGAGTGGAAGAGTGATGTCATCAGTGACAGCAATGTTTGTCAACAGCTGCAGCTCTCTCCCTGTATAACCTGCAGAAATTGCATTTTGGATACTATGACCTCCTGTGAGAAAACCGGAAGAGCGAGGAAAATAATTTGAAGACCGTAAGAAGCAGAAGGCTTGGAGGAACGCAGCAATGTAGTTTTTATTTCAATGGAGTGAAAAAAATTTAAACGGCAGCAGGTTGAACACAGTTGAACCTGTCTCTGGCGTTCCACCAAATTTACATTGGAGTTAGTGAGAGAAATTGAAAGGTTTCTCTCGCTTCAAGGCTCATAGCTGAAATTCTGTAAATGTGAGCTATTTGGTAGTTACATCAGCTGAAAGAGGACAAGTGTACCTACATTTTAAGGTATAATTTGTTTGTCTGAGTTAAACAGCATGAAAGTTAGAGTAATTAGTTTGAATATGAGAAAAAGTTAAAATGATCAGTCTGCCACTCTAATCTTCTCATTCATAAAAATGAAGAAGGAGCAAAAATGTTCATGTTTTTTAAACTGTCATATTTGAGAATTGGCTGAATATTTGAAAAATCTGTATAATCAGATAATAGCTGAATGTCTTGTGAACATTTTAAAGTTTGAATGATGTCTCTGTGATACCGTATGGCTGAGTTACTGCCCTCTAAAATAGGACAGTTTGGGGCTCGTTGAGTGTGGCCTCCTCATTAGTTGCTGTGGGCAACAGCTGCACGTGCCCACTGCCAAATCTGCACCTCACTTTGTCCCCTTAAAATCTGGGGGTTTAATAATGAACGACAAGTCTGGAACAAACGGTCGCTGTTCGAAAAGTAGAAGTCGTATCCGAATAATTCTTTCACCGTGAGCGCCAGAAGGGATGTGGGAAGCCAGAGGTGTAATTTTTATTCTGATCTTGTGTAAGGTTTGTTTTTTATGGCAGTTTTAAAACGAGTCTTTCTCACTGATTTCATTGCTCGGCCTGTTTATAATGGAAAAGTATGTGAGCTGGAGTGCTGCTCTCTGCGCTTACAGGTGATTTGTGAGAAATCTGTGAGGCCAAGCTCAATGAGAGTGACTTTGTGTGAAAGAGGACTAAAATACCTACGTTTTGATGTATAATTTGTCTAGATCAGGCAGACATTTTGGACGTGAGAGGCATTTGTTTGAGGAAGTTCTTTTTAAATCATTTTAGAGTGGGAATTAGAGTGTGCGCTCCATCAGACGAAGTCCTCTGGCTCCATAAAACGTAAACTGCCGTTGTGTCAAAGCTGTATAAGCTATTGACAATCCCTTTACCACAGTTAAAGTTGAGTCTTTCCTGTCACATACAAACTTTGAATGATGTCTCTGTGATACCGTATGGCTGAGTTACAGCCCTCTAAAATAGTGCTTAATAATGCTTAAAAATCATGAAGGAGCAAAAATGTTCATGATTTTATAACTGTCATATTTCAAAATTGGCTGAATATTTGAAAAATCTGTATAATCAGATAATAGCTGAATGTCTTGTGAACATTTTAAAGTTTGAATGGTGTCTCTAGCTGAACGTATGCTCAACTAGTTAGGTTGGAAAGAGGAGGAAGTTTTTGAAGAGTTGAAAGAAATTGCCATTCATTTGAATGAGGGGGAAATTTGAATAAAAGTTAAATAGTTTAAAAAGTATAAAAGTTATAAACATGAAAAATAATAGCCATCATCTCCTGAAGGAGCTGAACGTTTTGATACCAAATTTGTTGAAATCGGTCAAAGACTGTAGAACTAGTTGAGTGCCAAAAAACGTACGGAATAATAATAACTAGAAAATTTCTGAAGAAATTTTGATGGGTGCCCAGCTGCTGCCCGTCTTCTGCCCGTCCACACACACACACAGAGAAGCTGGTAGTTGCCAGTCAAGCATTATATGATCATAATCCAGTCTTAAATATGAGATTCAGGCTTGTTCTGGTGAAATCTGCCTGCTTTAGACACATAAGGCCCAGTTGATCTGTTCAGAATAATGGAGAACATATGAGTTAGTGCGCGCTATCGCGCGCATTTGTGTCGTCAGGGGCTGCCATGAAGCTGCTAATCTGTTCAGATTAATGAAAAACATGAGTTAGTGTGCGCTATCGCGCGCATTTGTGTCGTCAGGGGCTGCCATGAAGCTGCTAATCTGTTCAGATTAATGAAAAACATGAGTTAGTGCGCGCTATCGCGCGCATTTGTCTCATCAGCAGCTGGCATGAACCTATTAATATGTTCACATTAATGAAAAACATGAGTTAGTGCGTGCTATCGCACGCATTTGTCTCCTCAGCAGCTGGCATGAACCTGTTAATCTGTTCAGATTAATGAAAAACATGAGTTAGTGCGTGCTATCGCACGCATTTGTCTCCTCAGCAGCTGGCATGAACCTATTAATCTGTTCAGATTAATGAAAAACATGAGTTAGTGCGTGCTATCGCACGCATTTGTCTCCTCAGCAGCTGGCATGAACCTGTTAATCTGTTCTGAATAATGGAAATTTATGAGTTAGTGCGTGCTATCGCACGCATTTGTCTCCTCAGCAGCTGGCATGAACCTGTTAATCTGTTCTGAATAATGGAAATTTATGAGTTAGTGCGTGCTATCGCACGCATTTGTCTCATCAGGGGCTGGCATGAACCTATTAATCTGTTCAGATTAATGAAAAACATGAGTTAGTGCGTGCTATCGCACGCATTTGTCTCCTCCGCAGCTGGCATGAACCTGTTAATCTGTTCTGAATAATGGAAACTTATGAGTTAATGCGTGCTATCGCACGCACTTGTCTCACGAGCGGCTGGCATGAATCTGTTTAACCATGTTGGCTGCCCTGCTGTTGCCCCGCTTCTGCCCTGCTGCTGCCCTGCTCCTGCACTGCTGCTGCCCTGCTCCTGCCCTGCTTACTCTGACCTCATCAGCCATCTTGGCTCTGCCCTCATCCGCCATCTTGGCTCTGCCCTCATCAGCCATCTTGGCTCTGCCCTCATCAGCTGTGATAGAACAGGGCAGCCTTCTTGGGTGTGGTCAGCATTAGTTGCTATGGGCAACAGCTGTGCCTGCCAACTGCCAACTGAAAATTCTGCACCTCACTTTGTCCCCTTAAAATCATGGGGTTTTCATATTGAGGCAGAAATCTGGATACAAACGCTCGCTGTTCGAAAAGTAGAAGTCGTATCCGAATAATTCTTTCACCGTGAGCGCCAGAAGGGACGGGGGAAGCCAGCGGTGTCATTTTTATTCTTCTAACCCCCGTGGCTCCTTTATTATGGCAGTTTTAAAATGATTTTTCACACTGATTTCAGGGCTCGGCCGTTTTATAATGGGATGGAATGTTCCCTCTTTGCGCTCACAGGTGATTTGTGAGAAACCTGTGAGGCCCAGCTCAATGAAAGTCACATTGGGTGAAAGACAACTAAAATACCTACGTTTTGATGTATAATTTATCCAGATCAGGCAGATATTTTGGACGTGAGAGGCATTTGTTTGAAAAATAATTTTTTAAAGATTTTTAGAGTGAGAGGTAGAGTGGAGGAGGCACAAAATGAGCTCCTCTGGACACCTAAAACGTAAACTGCCGTTGTGTCAAAGCCGTATAAGCTATTAACAAGCCCTTTACACCAGTTAAAGCTGAGTCTTTCCTGTCACACACAAACTTTGAATGATGTGTGTGTGACCTTGTATGGCTGAGTTCAGAGGCCTCCAAGGGGAGGCAGTTTTGGGCTCTTCGAGCCCAAAACTGCCTCGTTAAGGCCTTCTCCATTCATTTTCCCATTGACAATTTGCCCGCTTTTTCCCATTTATCCGCTATTCCGGTCGAGTAATGAGAGAGAAAAGTAATAGCACACTTCTGCCCATCGGCGCGCACGCAGCCATGTATTTTTTATTTTAGTCGGACCAACGCTGTGGGACGAGTAGCGCGCCGAAAAACGTGACGGAAGCGGAAAAATAACTAGAAAGAGCTGTTCCTGCGAAACAGCAGTGAGAATGCATTTTAAGTTGAATGGATTAGTTGAACATGCTCAAATAGCTGAATCTAGTTGAAATTTATCAGAAATCAAGTGAATAATAGTTTAAATGGCTTCAGTGTAATATACAGCAGGGAGTGGAAGAGTGATGTCATCAGTGACAGCAATGTTTGTCAACAGCTGCAGCTTAACGAGCTCTCTCCCTGTGTAACCTGCAGAAATTGCATATTTGGATACTATGACCTCCTGTGAGAAAACCGGAAGAGCGAGGAAAATAATTTGAAGACCGTAAGAAGCAGAAGGCTTGGAGGAACGCAGCAATGTAGTTTTTATTTGAATGGAGTGAAAAAAATTTAAACGGCAGCAGGTTGAACACAGTTGAACCTGTCTCTGGCGTTCCACCAAATTTACATTGGAGTTAGTGAGAGAAATTGAAAAGTTTCTCTCGCTTCAAGGCTCATAGCTGAAATTCTGTAAATGTGAGCTATTTAGTAGTCACATCAGCTGAAAGAGGACAAGTGTACCTACATTTTAAGGTATAATTTGTTTATCTGAGTTGAACAGTTTTAAAGTTAGAGCAATTTGTTTGAATATCAGAAAAAGTTAAAATGATCAGTCTGCCACTCTAATCTTCTCATGCATAAAAATCAAGAAGGAGCAAAAATGTTCATGTTTTTTAAACTGTCATATTTCGAAATTGGCTGAATATTTGAAAAATCTGTATAATCAGATAATAGCTGAATGTCTTGTGAACATTTTAAAGTTTGAATGGTGTCTCTAGCTGAATGTATGCTCAACTAGTTAGGTTGGAAAGAGGAGGAAGTTTTTGAAGAGTTGAAAGAAATTGCCATTCATTTGAATGAGGGGAAAATTTGAATAAAAGTTAAATAGTTTAAAAAGTATAAAAGTTATAAACATGAAAAATAGTAGCCATCATCTCCTGAAGGAGCTGAACGTTTTGATACCAAATTTGTTGAAATCGGTCAAAGATTGTAGAACTAGTTGAGTGCCAAAAAACGTACGGAATAATAATAATAACTAGAAAGAGCTGTTCCTGCGAAACAGCAGTGAGAATGCATTTTAAGTTGAATGGATTAGTTGAACATGCTCAAATAGCTGAATCTAGTGGAAATTTATCAGAAATCAAGTGAATAATAGTTTAAATGGCTTCAGTGTAATATACAGCAGGGAGTGGAAGAGTGATGTCATCAGTGACAGCAATGTTTGTCAACAGCTGCAGCTTAACGAGCTCTCTCCCTGTGTAACCTGCAGAAATTGCATATTTGGATACTATGACCTCCTGTGAGAAAACCGGAAGAGCGAGGAAAATAATTTGAAGACCGTAAGAAGCAGAAGGCTTGGAGGAACGCAGCAATGTAGTTTTTATTTGAATGGAGTGAAAAAAATTTAAACGGCAGCAGGTTGAACACAGTTGAAGCTGTCTCTGGCGTTCCACCAAATTTACATTGGAGTTAGTGAGAGAAATTGAAAAGTTTCTCTCGCTTCAAGGCTCATAGCTGAAATTCTGTAAATGTGAGCTATTTAGTAGTTACATCAGCTGAAAGAGGACAAGTGTACCTACATTTTAAGGTATAATTTGTTTATCTGAGTTGAATAGTTTTAAAGTTAGAGCAATTTGTTTGAATATCAGAAAAAGTTAAAATGATCAGTCTGCCACTCTAATCTTCTCATGCATAAAAATCAAGAAGGAGCAAAAATGTTAATGTTTTTTAAACTGTCATATTTCAGAATTGGCTGAATATTTGAAAAATCTGTATAATCAGATAATAGCTGAATGTCTTGTGAACATTTTAAAGGTTGAATGGTGTCTCTAGCTGAATGTATGCTCAACTAGTTAGGTTGGAAAGAAGAGGAAGTTTTTGAAGAGTTGAAAGAAATTGCCATTCATTTGAATGAGGGGGAAATTTGAATAAAAGTTAAATAGTTTAAAAAGTATAAAAGTTATAAACATAAAAAATAGTAGCCATCATCTCCTGAAGGAGCTGAACGTTTTGATACCAAATTTGTTGAAATCGGTCAAAGATTGTAGAACTAGTTGAGTGCCAAAAAACGTACGGAATAATAATAATAACTAGAAAGAGCTGTTCCTGCGAAACAGCAGTGAGAATGCATTTTAAGTTGAATGGATCAGTTGAACATGCTCAAATAGCTGAATCTAGTGGAAATTTATCAGAAATCAAGTGAATAATAGTTAAAATGGCTTCAGTGTATTATACAGCAGGGAGTGGAAGAGTGATGTCATCAGTGACAGCAATGTTTGTCAACAGCTGCAGCTCTCTCCCTGTATAACCTGCAGAAATTGCATTTTGGATACTATGACCTCCTGTGAGAAAACCGGAAGAGCGAGGAAAATAATTTGAAGACCGTAAGAAGCAGAAGGCTTGGAGGAACGCGGCAATGTAGTTTTTATTTCAATGGAGTGAAAAAAATTTAAACGGCAGCAGGTTGAACACAGTTGAACCTGTCTCTGGCGTTCCACCAAATTTACATTGGAGTTAGTGAGAGAAATTGAAAGGTTTCTCTCGCTTCAAGGCTCATAGCTGAAATTCTGTAAATGTGAGCTATTTAGTAGTTACATCAGCTGAAAGAGGACAAGTGTACCTACATTTTAAGGTATAATTTGTTTGTCTGAGTTAAACAGCATGAAAGTTAGAGTAATTTGTTTGAATATCAGAAAAAGTTAAAATGATCAGTCTGCCACTCTAATCTTCTCATTCATAAAAATCAGGAAGGAGCAAAAATGTTCATGTTTTTTAAACTGTCATATTTCAGAATTGGCTTAATATTTGAAAAAGCCGTATAATCAGATAATAGCTGAATGTCTTGTGAACATTTTAAAGTTTGAATGATGTCTCTGTGATACTGTATGGCTGAGTTACTGCCCTCTATAATAGGACAGTTTGGGGCTCGTTGAGTCTGGCCTCCTCATTAGTTGCTGTGGGCAACAGCTGCACGTGCCCACTGACAAATCTGCACCTCACTTTGTCCCCTTAAAATCTGGGGGTTTAATAATGAACGACAAGTCTGGAACAAACGGTCGCTGTTCGAAAAGTAGAAGTCGTATCCGAATAATTCTTTCACCGTGAGCGCCAGAAGGGATGTGGGAAGCCAGAGGTGTAATTTTTATTCTGATCTTGTGTAAGGTTTGTTTTTTATGGCAGTTTTAAAACGAGTCTTTCTCACTGATTTCATTGCTCAGCCTGTTTATAATGGAAAAGTATGTGAGCTGGAGTGCTGCTCTCTGCGCTTACAGGTGATTTGTGAGAAATCTGTGAGGCCAAGCTCAATGAGAGTGACTTTGTGTGAAAGAGGACTAAAATACCTACGTTTTGATGTATAATTTGTCTAGATCAGGCAAACATTTTGGACGTGAGAGGCATTTGTTTGAGGAAGTTCTTTTTAAATCATTTTAGAGTGGGAATTAGAGTGTGCGCTCCATCAGACGAAGTCCTCTGGCTCCATAAAACGTAAACTGCCGTTGTGTCAAAGCTGTATAAGCTATCGACAAGCCCTTTACCACAGTTAAAGTTGAGACTTTCCTGTCACATACAAACTTTGAATGATGTCTCTGTGATACCGTACGGCTGAGTTACAGCCCTCTAAAATAGGGCAGTTTGGGGCTCGTTGAGCCCCAAACTGCCCTATTTTCATGCTTGAAAATCATGAAGGAGCAAAAATGTTCATGATTTTTAAACTGTCATATTTCAAAATTGGCTTAACATTTGAAAAAGCTGAAACATTTGGTAATAGCTGAATGTCTTGTGAACATTTTAAAGTTTGAATGGTGTCTCTAGCTGAACGTATGCTCAACTAGTTAGGTTGGAAAGAGGAGGAAGTTTTTGAAGAGTTGAAAGAAATTGCCATTCATTTGAATGAGGGGGAAATTTGAATAAAAGTTAAATAGTTTAAAAAGTATAAAAGTTATAAACATGAAAAATGATAGCCATCATCTCCTGAAGGAGCTGAACGTTTTGATACCAAATTTGTTGAAATCGGTCAAAGATTGTAGAACTAGTTGAGTGCCAAAAAACGTACGGAATAATAATAATAACTAGAAAAAAGCTGTTCCTGCGAAACAGCTGTGAGAATGCATTTAAAGTTGAATGGATTAGTTGAACATACTCAAAATAGCTGAATCTAGTGGAAATTTATCAGAAACAAGTGAATAATAGTAAAAATGGCTTCAGTGTAATATACAGCAAGGAGTGGAAGAGTGATGTCATCAGTGATAGCAATGTTTGTCAACAGCTGCAGCTCTCTCCCTGTATAACCGGCAGAACTTGCATTTTGGATACTATGACCTCCTGTGAGAAAACTGGAAGAGCGAGGAAAATAATTTGAAGACCGTAAGAAGCAGAAGGCTTGGAGGAACGCGGCAATGTAGTTTTTATTTCAATGGAGTGAAAACAATTTAAACGGCAGCAGGTTGAACACAGTTGAACCTGTCTCTGGCGTTCCACCAAATTTACATTTGAGTTAGTGAGAGAAATTGAAAGGTTTCTCTCGCTTCAAGGCTCATAGCTGAAATTCTGTAAATGTGAGCTATTTAGTAGTTACATCAGCTGAAAGAGGACAAGTGTACCTACATTTTAAGGTATAATTTGTTTGTCTGAGTTAAACAGTATGAAAGTTAGAGTAATTTGTTTGAATATCAGAAAAAGTTAAAATGATCAGTCTGCCACTCTAATCTTCTCATTCATAAAAATCAGGAAGGAGCAAAAATGTTCATGTTTTTTAAACTGTCATATTTCAGAATTGGCTTAATATTTGAAAAAGCCGTATAATCAGATAATAGCTGAATGTCTTGTGAACATTTTAAAGTTTGAATGATGTCTCTGTGATACCGTATGGCTGAGTTACTGCCCTCTAAAATAGGACAGTTTGGGGCTCGTTGAGTCTGGCCTCCTCATTAGTTGCTGTGGGCAACAGCTGCACGTGCCCACTGACAAATCTGCACCTCACTTTGTCCCCTTAAAATCTGGGGGTTTAATAATGAACGACAAGTCTGGAACAAACGGTCGCTGTTCGAAAAGTAGAAGTCGTATCCGAATAATTCTTTCACCGTGAGCGCCAGAAGGGATGTGGGAAGCCAGAGGTGTAATTTTTATTCTGATCTTGTGTAAGGTTTGTTTTTTATGGCAGTTTTAAAACGAGTCTTTCTCACTGATTTCATTGCTCAGCCTGTTTATAATGGAAAAGTATGTGAGCTGGAGTGCTGCTCTCTGCGCTTAGAGTTGATTTGTGAGAAATCTGTGAGGCCAAGCTCAATGAGAGTGACTTTGTGTGAAAGAGGACTAAAATACCTACGTTTTGATGTATAATTTGTCTAGATCAGGCAGACATTTTGGACGTGAGAGGCATTTGTTTGAGGAAGTTCTTTTTAAATCATTTTAGAGTGGGAATTAGAGTGTGCGCTCCATCAGACGAAGTCCTCTGGCACCATAAAACGTAAACTGCCGTTGTGTCAAAGCTGTATAAGCTATTGGCAAGCCCTTTACCACAGTTAAAGTTGAGTCTTTCCTGTCACATACAAACTTTGAATGATGTCTCTGTGATACCGTATGGCTGAGTTACAGCCCTCTAAAATAGGGCAGTTTGGGGCTCGTTGAGCCCCAAACTGTCCTATTTTCATGCATGAAAATCATGAAGGAGCAAAAATGTTCATGATTTTGAAACTGTCATATTTCAAAATTGGCTGAATATTTGAAAAGGCTGAAACATTTGGTAATAGCTGAATGTCTTGTGAACATTTTAAAGTTTGAATGGTGTCTCTAGCTGAACGTATGCTCAACTAGTTAGGTTGGAAAGAGGAGGACGTTTTTGAAGAGTTGAAAGAAATTGCCATTCATTTTAATGAGGAATAAAGTTGAATAAAAGTTAAATAGTTTAAAAAGTATAAAAGTTATAAACACCAAAAGTCATAGCATAAATCTCCTGAAGGAGCTGAACGTTTTGATACCAAAATGGTTGAAATCGGTTAAAGTATGAAGGAGTAGTTAAACGGCAAAAAACGTACGGAAAATATAATAATAACTAGAAAGAGCTGTTCCTGCGAAACAGCAGTGAGAATGCATTTTAAGTTGAATGGATTAGTTGAACATGCTCAAATAGCTGAATCTATTTGAAATTTATCAGAAATCAAGTGATTAATAGTTAAAATGGCTTCAGTGTAATATACAGCAAGGAGTGGAAGAGTGATGTCATCAGTGACAGCAATGTTTGTCAACAGCTGCAGCTCTCTCCCTGTATAACCTGCAGAAATTGCATTTTGGATACTATGACCTCCTGTGAGAAAACCGGAAGAGCGAGGAAAATAATTTGAAGACCGTAAGAAGCAGAAGGCTTGGAGGAACGCAGCAATGTAGTTTTTATTTCAATGGAGTGAAAAAAACTTAAACGGCAGCAGGTTGAACACAGTTGAACCTGTCTCTGGCGTTCCACCAAATTTACATTGGAGTTAGTGAGAGAAATTGAAAGGTTTCTCTCGCTTCAAGGCTCATAGCTGAAATTCTGTAAATGTGAGCTATTTAGTAGTTACATCAGCTGAAAGAGGACAAGTGTACCTACATTTTAAGGTATAATTTGTTTGTCTGAGTTAAACAGCATGAAAGTTAGAGTAATTTGTTTGAATATCAGAAAAAGTTAAAATGATCAGTCTGCCACTCTAATCTTCTCATTCATAAAAATCAAGAAGGAGCAAAAATGTTCATGTTTTTTAAACTGTCATATTTCAGAATTGGCTTAGTCAAAATTTTTAAAAATTGAACTTTTCTGTAACAGAAAGCTCTGCTGAAGACACTGATGTGATTTATATCAAGGTCCTGTTTAAAATATAGGTTTTATAGCAGTTTGAATACAGCCTTCACTGTCAGCTTAAAGAAGCCAAGGAGGGCCTGTTTCACATGGAAATGTGTGATTTTGCTCTGAATCTGAGGTGATTTGAGAGAAAAAGCATAAGTTAAAGCACAAATATGGAAAGAAGACATAAATAGCTTCATGTTAAGCTAGAATTTATCCACTTTTAAGAGAAATTGTGGAGGTTAAGGAGGTTTTAGGCTGTGATTAGTGTGGAGGATGAGTGGTTTCTGTGGATTTCCCTGTATTTCTAATGGAGAGGGACAGTGCTGATTCTAAGGTCATTTTCTCAAAAACCATTTTAGTAATGAGAGAGAAAAATACAAGCACACTTCTGCAGACCCAGACGCACGTTTTGAGGTATCATATGTGTGCTTTAGACAGCATGAGTGAGGGAAAGTACACAGAATGGCCTGAGCCACAGAGAGACAGAGGAGGACAGGTTGTGCCTGTTCAGAACAATCAGCTGCTTCAATAGATTTATAAGTCATAGTAAAAGACTATTTTAACCTGTTAATAGCAGAAAGGTATGCTGCAGACAGTTATGTCATTTCTATCAAGGTCCTGTGTAGAATACAGGTTTTATAGCAGTTTGAATACAGCCTTCACTGTCAGCTTAAAGGAGCGAAGGAGGGCCTGTTTATAATGGAAATGTGTGATTTTGCTCTGAATCTGAGGTGATTTGAGAGAAAAAGCACAAGTTAAAGCACAAATATGGAAAGAAGACATAAATAGCTTCATGTTAAGCTAGAATTGATCCAGTTTTAAGAGAAATTGTGGATGTTAAGGAGGTTTTAGGCTGTGATTAGTGTGGAGGATGAGTGGTTTCTGTGGATTTCCCTGTATTTCTAATGGAGAGAGAGGGACAGTGCTGATTCTAAGGTCATTTTCTCAAAAACCATTTTAGTAATGAGAGAGAAAAATACAAGCACACTTCTGCAGACCCAGACGCACGTTTTGAGGTATCATATGTGTGCTTTAGACAGCATGAGTGAGGGAAAGTACATAGAATGGCCTGAGCCACAGAGAGACAGAGGAGGACAGGTTGTGCCTGTTCAGAACAATCAGCTGCTTCAATAGATTTATAAGTCATAGTAAAAGACTATTTTAACCTGTTAATAGCAGAAAGGTACGCTGCAGACAGTTATGTCATTTCTATCAAGGTCCTGTGTAAAATATAGGTTTTATAGCAGTTTGAATACAGCCCTCACTGTCAGTTTAAAGGAGAGAAGTGCAGCTTCTTTATCATGGAAGTTTGTGCTGTGATGGCTGAGAGACAGATAACGCCATGTTACATTGTATTAGGAGCACACATAACACAGGCTGGCATAAAGCTTTTACAATAGGGCCGCTATGTTGGCTGGAGTAACTGTCAGCAAAGAAAAGCTGAAGGGTTAAAAACAACAAAAGGATTTCAAGCAGGTAATAAGTTAAAAGTCTTGACATTTCTAAAGTGTGACATTTCTAAAACTAAAAATAGTGAAAGTTTAGCAGAAAGCAAGTTGCTGAAATCCTGGTTGAAGCAGTGAAGATGAAAATAAAATAGTGGAATCATTTAAACCTTTTGGAAAAAACTGCAGAAGTCTTAGTTGAAGAAGTTGAAAGGTTAAAAATTTTTGAGGAAAAATGTGCAGTTGAAATATTAGTAAAAAGTAATTTGCTGCAGTTTCAAAAGGCCTGAAATGTATTTTTGAAAGGAGCTGGAGCTTTAAGAAGGCAGAAAAGTAGCTGAATGGATTAGTTGAACATGCTCAAAAAGCTGAATCTAGTGGAAATTTATCAGAAATCAAGTGAGTAATAGTTAAAATGGCTTCAGTGTAATATACAGCAGGGAGTGGAAGAGTGATGTCATCAGTGATAGCAATGTTTGTCAACAGCTGCAGCTCTCTCCCTGTATAACCTGCAGAAATTGCATTTTGGATACTATGACCTCCTGTGAGAAAACTGGAAGAGCGAGGAAAATAATTTGAAGACCGTAAGAAGCAGAAGGCTTGGAGGAACGCGGCAATGTAGTTTTTATTTCAATGGAGTGAAAAAAATTTAAACGGCAGCGGGTTGAACACAGTTGAACCTGTCTCTGGCGTTCCACCAAATTTACATTGGAGTTAGTGAGAGAAATTGAAAGGTTTCTCTCGCTTCAAGGCTCATAGCTGAAATTCTGTAAATGTGAGCTATTTAGTAGTTACATCAGCTGAAAGAGGACAAGTGTACCTACATTTTAAGGTATAATTTGTTTGTCTGAGTTAAACAGCATGAAAGTTTGAGTAATTTGTTTGAATATCAGAAAAAGTTAAAATGATCAGTCTGCCACTCTAATCTTCTCATTCATAAAAATCAAGAAGGAGCAAAAATTTTCATGTTTTTTAAACTGTCATATTTCGGAATTGGCTTAATATTTGAAAAAGCCAGCTGAATGTCTTGTGAACATTTTAAAGTTTGAATGATGTCTCTGTGATACCGTATGGCTGAGTTACTGCCCTCTAAAATAGGACAGTTTGGGGCTCGTTGAGTCTGGCCTCCTCATTAGTTGCTGTGGGCAACAGCTGCACGTGCCCACTGACAAATCTGCACCTCACTTTGTCCCCTTAAAATCTGGGGGTTTAATAATGAACGACAAGTCTGGAACAAACGGTCGCTGTTCGAAAAGTAGAAGTCGTATCCGAATAATTCTTTCACCGTGAGCGCCAGAAGGGATGTGGGAAGCCAGAGGTGTAATTTTTATTCTGATCTTGTGTAAGGTTTGTTTTTTATGGCAGTTTTAAAACGAGTCTTTCTCACTGATTTCATTGCTCAGCCTGTTTATAATGGAAAAGTATGTGAGCTGGAGTGCTGCTCTCTGCGCTTAGAGTTGATTTGTGAGAAATCTGTGAGGCCAAGCTCAATGAGAGTGACTTTGTGTGAAAGAGGACTAAAATACCTACGTTTTGATGTATAATTTGTCTAGATCAGGCAGACATTTTGGACGTGAGAGGCATTTGTTTGAGGAAGTTCTTTTTAAATTATTTTAGAGTGGGAATTAGAGTGTGCGCTCCATCAGACGAAGTCCTCTGGCTCCATAAAACGTAAACTGCCGTTGTGTCAAAGCTGTATAAGCTATTGGCAAGCCCTTTACCACAGTTAAAGTTGAGTCTTTCCTGTCACATACAAACTTTGAATGATGTCTCTGTGATACCGTATGGCTGAGTTACAGCCCTCTAAAATAGGGCAGTTTGGGGCTCGTTGAGCCCCAAACTGTCCTATTTTCATGCATGAAAATCATGAAGGAGCAAAAATGTTCATGATTTTGAAACTGTCATATTTCAAAATTGGCTGAATATTTGAAAAAGCTGAAACATTTGGTAATAGCTGAATGTCTTGTGAACATTTTAAAATTTGAATGGTGTCTCTAGCTGAACGTATGCTCAACTAGTTAGGTTGGAAAGAGGAGGAAGCTTTTGAAGAGTTGAAAGAAATTCCCATTCATTTGAATGAGGAAAAAAGTTGAATAGAAGTTGAATAGTTTAAAAAGTGTAAAAGATATCAACACCAAAAGTCATAGCACAAATCTCCTGAACAAGCTGAACGTTTTGATACCAAAATTGTTGAAATCGGTTAAAGATTGCAGGAGTAGTTAAGCTACAAAAAACGGCGGAATAATAATAATAATAATAACTAGAAAGAGCTGTTCCTGCGAAACAGCAGTGAGAATGCATTTTAAGTTGAATGGATTAGTTGAACATGCTCAAATAGCTGAATCTATTTGAAATTTATCAGAAATCAAGTGAATAATAGTAAAAATGGCTTCAGTGTAATATACAGCAGGGAGTGGAAGAGTGATGTCATCAGTGACAGCAATGTTTGTCAACAGCTGCAGCTCTCTCCCTGTATAACCTGCAGAAATTGCATTTTGGATACTATGACCTCCTGTGAGAAAACCGGAAGAGCGAGGAAAATAATTTGAAGACCGTAAGAAGCAGAAGGCTTGGAGGAACGCAGCAATGTAGTTTTTATTTCAATGGAGTGAAAAAAACTTAAACGGCAGCAGGTTGAACACAGTTGAACCTGTCTCTGGCGTTCCACCAAATTTACATTGGAGTTAGTGAGAGAAATTGAAAGGTTTCTCTCACTTCAAGGCTCATAGCTGAAATTCTGTAAATGTGAGCTATTTAGTAGTTACATCAGCTGAAAGAGGACAAGTGTACCTACATTTTAAGGTATAATTTGTTTGTCTGAGTTAAACAGCATGAAAGTTAGAGTAATTTGTTTGAATATCAGAAAAAGTTAAAATGATCAGTCTGCCACTCTAATCTTCTCATTCATAAAAATCAAGAAGGAGCAAAAATGTTCATGTTTTTTAAACTGTCATATTTGAGAATTGGCTTAGTCAAAATTTTTAAAAATTGAACTTTTCTGTAAGAGAAAGCTCTGCTGAAGACACTGATGTGATTTATATCAAGGTCCTGTTTAAAATATAGGTTTTATAGCAGTTTGAATACAGCCTTCACTGTCAGCTTAAAGAAGCCAAGGAGGGCCTGTTTCACATGGAAATGTGTGATTTTGCTCTGAATCTGAGGTGATTTGAGAGAAAAAGCATAAGTTAAAGCACAAATATGGAAAGAAGACATAAATAGCTTCATGTTAAGCTAGAATTTATCCACTTTTAAGAGAAATTGTGGAGGTTAAGGAGGTTTTAGGCTGTGATTAGTGTGGAGGATGAGTGGTTTCTGTGGATTTCCCTGTATTTCTAATGGAGAGGGACAGTGCTGATTCTAAGGTCATTTTCTCAAAAACCATTTTAGTAATGAGAGAGAAAAATACAAGCACACTTCTGCAGACCCAGACGCACGTTTTGAGGTATCATATGTGTGCTTTAGACAGCATGAGTGAGGGAAAGTACACAGAATGGCCTGAGCCACAGAGAGACAGAGGAGGACAGGTTGTGCCTGTTCAGAACAATCAGCTGCTTCAATAGATTTATAAGTCATAGTAAAAGACTATTTTAACCTGTTAATAGCAGAAAGGTATGCTGCAGACAGTTATGTCATTTCTATCAAGGTCCTGTGTAGAATACAGGTTTTATAGCAGTTTGAATACAGCCTTCACTGTCAGCTTAAAGGAGCGAAGGAGGGCCTGTTTATAATGGAAATGTGTGATTTTGCTCTGAATCTGAGGTGATTTGAGAGAAAAAGCACAAGTTAAAGCACAAATATGGAAAGAAGACATAAATAGCTTCATGTTAAGCTAGAATTGATCCAGTTTTAAGAGAAATTGTGGATGTTAAGGAGGTTTTAGGCTGTGATTAGTGTGGAGGATGAGTGGTTTCTGTGGATTTCCCTGTATTTCTAATGGAGAGAGAGGGACAGTGCTGATTCTAAGGTCATTTTCTCAAAAACCATTTTAGTAATGAGAGAGAAAAATACAAGCACACTTCTGCAGACCCAGACGCACGTTTTGAGGTATCATATGTGTGCTTTAGACAGCATGAGTGAGGGAAAGTACATAGAATGGCCTGAGCCACAGAGAGACAGAGGAGGACAGGTTGTGCCTGTTCAGAACAATCAGCTGCTTCAATAGATTTATAAGTCATAGTAAAAGACTATTTTAACCTGTTAATAGCAGAAAGGTACGCTGCAGACAGTTATGTCATTTCTATCAAGGTCCTGTGTAAAATATAGGTTTTATAGCAGTTTGAATACAGCCCTCACTGTCAGTTTAAAGGAGAGAAGTGCAGCTTCTTTATCATGGAAGTTTGTGCTGTGATGGCTGAGAGACAGATAACGCCATGTTACATTGTATTAGGAGCACACATAACACAGGCTGGCATAAAGCTTTTACAATAGGGCCGCTATGTTGGCTGGAGTAACTGTCAGCAAAGAAAAGCTGAAGGGTTAAAAACAACAAAAGGATTTCAAGCAGGTAATAAGTTAAAAGTCTTGACATTTCTAAAGTGTGACATTTCTAAAACTAAAAATAGTGAAAGTTTAGCAGAAAGCAAGTTGCTGAAATCCTGGTTGAAGCAGTGAAGATGAAAATAAAATAGTGGAATCATTTAAACCTTTTGGAAAAAACTGCAGAAGTCTTAGTTGAAGAAGTAGAAAGGTTAAAAATTTTTGAGGAAAAATGTGCAGTTGAAATATTAGTAAAAAGTAATTTGCTGCAGTTTCAAAAGGCCTGAAATGTATTTTTGAAAGGAGCTGGAGCTTTAAGAAGGCAGAAAAGTAGCTGAATGGATTAGTTGAACATGCTCAAAAAGCTGAATCTAGTGGAAATTTATCAGAAACAAGTGAATAATAGTAAAAATGGCTTCAGTGTGATATACAGCAAGGAGTGGAAGAGTGATGTCATCAGTGATAGCAATGTTTGTCAACAGCTGCAGCTCTCTCCCTGTATAACCTGCAGAAATTGCATTTTGGATACTATGACCTCCTGTGAGAAAACTGGAAGAGCGAGGAAAATAATTTGAAGACCGTAAGAAGCAGAAGGCTTGGAGGAACGCGGCAATGTAGTTTTTATTTCAATGGAGTGAAAAAAATTTAAACGGCAGCGGGTTGAACACAGTTGAACCTGTCTCTGGCGTTCCACCAAATTTACATTGGAGTTAGTGAGAGAAATTGAAAGGTTTCTCTCGCTTCAAGGCTCATAGCTGAAATTCTGTAAATGTGAGCTATTTAGTAGTTACATCAGCTGAAAGAGGACAAGTGTACCTACATTTTAAGGTATAATTTGTTTGTCTGAGTTAAACAGCATGAAAGTTTGAGTAATTTGTTTGAATATCAGAAAAAGTTAAAATGATCAGTCTGCCACTCTAATCTTCTCATTCATAAAAATCAAGAAGGAGCAAAAATTTTCATGTTTTTTAAACTGTCATATTTCGGAATTGGCTTAATATTTGAAAAAGCCAGCTGAATGTCTTGTGAACATTTTAAAGTTTGAATGATGTCTCTGTGATACCGTATGGCTGAGTTACTGCCCTCTAAAATAGGACAGTTTGGGGCTCGTTGAGTCTGGCCTCCTCATTAGTTGCTGTGGGCAACAGCTGCACGTGCCCACTGACAAATCTGCACCTCACTTTGTCCCCTTAAAATCTGGGGGTTTAATAATGAACGACAAGTCTGGAACAAACGGTCGCTGTTCGAAAAGTAGAAGTCGTATCCGAATAATTCTTTCACCGTGAGCGCCAGAAGGGATGTGGGAAGCCAGAGGTGTAATTTTTATTCTGATCTTGTGTAAGGTTTGTTTTTTATGGCAGTTTTAAAACGAGTCTTTCTCACTGATTTCATTGCTCAGCCTGTTTATAATGGAAAAGTATGTGAGCTGGAGTGCTGCTCTCTGCGCTTAGAGTTGATTTGTGAGAAATCTGTGAGGCCAAGCTCAATGAGAGTGACTTTGTGTGAAAGAGGACTAAAATACCTACGTTTTGATGTATAATTTGTCTAGATCAGGCAGACATTTTGGACGTGAGAGGCATTTGTTTGAGGAAGTTCTTTTTAAATCATTTTAGAGTGGGAATTAGAGTGTGCGCTCCATCAGACGAAGTCCTCTGGCTCCATAAAACGTAAACTGCCGTTGTGTCAAAGCTGTATAAGCTATTGGCAAGCCCTTTACCACAGTTAAAGTTGAGTCTTTCCTGTCACATACAAACTTTGAATGATGTCTCTGTGATACCGTATGGCTGAGTTACAGCCCTCTAAAATAGGGCAGTTTGGGGCTCGTTGAGCCCCAAACTGTCCTATTTTCATGCTTGAAAATCATGAAGGAGCAAAAATGTTCATGATTTTTAAACTGTCATATTTCAAAATTGGCTTAACATTTGAAAAAGCTGAAACATTTGGTAATAGCTGAATGTCTTGTGAACATTTTAAAATTTGAATGGTGTCTCTAGCTGAACGTATGCTCAACTAGTTAGGTTGGAAAGAGGAGGAAGCTTTTGAAGAGTTGAAAGAAATTCCCATTCATTTGAATGAGGAAAAAAGTTGAATAGAAGTTGAATAGTTTAAAAAGTGTAAAAGATATCAACACCAAAAGTCATAGCACAAATCTCCTGAACAAGCTGAACGTTTTGATACCAAAATTGTTGAAATCGGTTAAAGATTGCAGGAGTAGTTAAGCTACAAAAAACGGCGGAATAATAATAATAATAATAATAATAAAGGGAAACAGGAAAACAATAGTGAGAATGCCTTAAAGCATTCTCACAATAATAATAATAAAGGGAAACAGGAAAACAATAGTGAGAATGCCTTAAAGCATTCTCACAACTAGAAAAAAGCTGTTCCTGCGAAACAGCTGTGAGAATGCATTTAAAGTTGAATGGATTAGTTGAACATACTCAAAATAGCTGAATCTAGTGGAAATTTATCAGAAACAAGTGAATAATAGTAAAAATGGCTTCAGTGTAATATACAGCAAGGAGTGGAAGAGTGATGTCATCAGTGATAGCAATGTTTGTCAACAGCTGCAGCTCTCTCCCTGTATAACCGGCAGAACTTGCATTTTGGATACTATGACCTCCTGTGAGAAAACTGGAAGAGCGAGGAAAATAATTTGAAGACCGTAAGAAGCAGAAGGCTTGGAGGAACGCGGCAATGTAGTTTTTATTTCAATGGAGTGAAAAAAATTTAAACGGCAGCAGGTTGAACACAGTTGAACCTGTCTCTGGCGTTCCACCAAATTTACATTGGAGTTAGTGAGAGAAATTGAAAGGTTTCTCTCGCTTCAAGGCTCATAGCTGAAATTCTGTAAATGTGAGCTATTTAGTAGTTACATCAGCTGAGAGAGGACAAGTGTACCTACATTTTAAGGTATAATTTGTTTGTCTGAGTTAAACAGCATGAAAGTTTGAGTAATTTGTTTGAATATCAGAAAAAGTTAAAATGATCAGTCTGCCACTCTCATCTTCTCATTCATAAAAATCAAGAAGGAGCAAAAATGTTCATGTTTTTTAAACTGTCATATTTCAGAATTGGCTTAATATTTGAAAAAGCCAGCTGAATGTCTTGTGAACATTTTAAAGTTTGAATGATGTCTCTGTGATACCGTATGGCTGAGTTACTGCCCTCTAAAATAGGACAGTTTGGGGCTCGTTGAGTCTGGCCTCCTCATTAGTTGCTGTGGGCAACAGCTGCACGTGCCCACTGACAAATCTGCACCTCACTTTGTCCCCTTAAAATCTGGGGGTTTAATAATGAACGACAAGTCTGGAACAAACGGTCGCTGTTCGAAAAGTAGAAGTCGTATCCGAATAATTCTTTCACCGTGAGCGCCAGAAGGGATGTGGGAAGCCAGAGGTGTAATTTTTATTCTGATCTTGTGTAAGGTTTGTTTTTTATGGCAGTTTTAAAACGAGTCTTTCTCACTGATTTCATTGCTCAGCCTGTTTATAATGGAAAAGTATGTGAGCTGGAGTGCTGCTCTCTGCGCTTAGAGTTGATTTGTGAGAAATCTGTGAGGCCAAGCTCAATGAGAGTGACTTTGTGTGAAAGAGGACTAAAATACCTACGTTTTGATGTATAATTTGTCTAGATCAGGCAGACATTTTGGACGTGAGAGGCATTTGTTTGAGGAAGTTCTTTTTAAATCATTTTAGAGTGGGAATTAGAGTGTGCGCTCCATCAGACGAAGTCCTCTGGCACCATAAAACGTAAACTGCCGTTGTGTCAAAGCTGTATAAGCTATTAACAAGCCCTTTACCACAGTTAAAGTTGAGTCTTTCCTGTCACATACAAACTTTGAATGATGTCTCTGTGATACCGTATGGCTGAGTTACAGCCCTCTAAAATAGGGCAGTTTGGGGCTCGTTGAGCCCCAAACTGTCCTATTTTCATGCATGAAAATCATGAAGGAGCAAAAATGTTCATGATTTTGAAACTGTCATATTTCAAAATTGGCTTAACATTTGAAAAAGCTGAAACATTTGGTAATAGCTGAATGTCTTGTGAACATTTTAAAGTTTGAATGGTGTCTCTAGCTGAACGTATGCTCAACTAGTTAGGTTGGAAAGAGGAGGACGTTTTTGAAGAGTTGAAAGAAATTGCCATTCATTTTAATGAGGAATAAAGTTGAATAAAAGTTAAATAGTTTAAAAAGTATAAAAGTTATAAACACCAAAAGTCATAGCATAAATCTCCTGAAGGAGCTGAACGTTTTGATACCAAAATGGTTGAAATCGGTTAAAGTATGAAGGAGTAGTTAAACGGCAAAAAACGTACGGAAAATATAATAATAATAATAATAATAAAGATAAACAGGAAAACAATAGTGAGAATGCCATGCATTCTCACAATAATAATAACTAGAAAGAGCTGTTCCTGCGAAACAGCAGTGAGAATGCTTATTTGCTGAATGGGTATAGCTGACCATGCTAAAAAAGCTGAAAATTTAGCACAAAGTTATTAGCTGAAGCTTCAAAGCACTTCAAAGGTATTTTTGAAAGGACCTGGTCTTGGTTGAAGACCTGATTAAGAACAGAAGGAGAAGAATTCAGTTGATAGTTTTAAATTCTGTTTCAATCATAATAGAATGATGGCACCTAAAGTTGTTGAGAAGAAGAAGGAGTTGAAAAGATGGAAACAACTTAGCAGAAAATTAGTTGAAAAAGGGCTGAAAAACAATTATTGAAGGACCTGGAGCTGAATAAAAGCTGAGAGGATTAGAAAAACAAACAGCGACTTGAACATGTAAAAAGAACAGTGCTGAACACTACCATGTAAAGAAGTTCAGCTGTGAAACATATAAACATTTAAAGAAGCTAATATGACCATTGGAATGCACTCTGATATTAGAAAGAAAGGAATAATTGAGAGCTTAACCTGGACGAGTCCAGTAATATTAATGCTAGCTCAGGCAACAAAACACTTTCTTTGCATGTTCTCTATTCTCTACTTTTCTGCCTTCATACAGCTCCAGCTCCTTTCAATAATACTTTTTAAAAACTTACAGTATGGCAAACACAAATGAATTTACCTTTGATTGAAATGTTTGTTTCTGATACTTCAGGTTGTTGAAAAATGAACTGCTGTCACTTAAACTATGTTGATCTCTCATCTGTATGTATTCATCTCATAACACATCTGGGTCTGAATCCTTTTTTACAACCAAAGCTCTGCTGATTCTGCAGGGTGGCTTTGGAAAACCAAACCGACAACCAGAGTTCACACTCTTGAATCAGCCCCTAGTGTGGTTCTTACTGTGCTTCTGAACTTCAGAGACTTTCTGGAACAGTTCGGGTTGTGTTTCTGGGTCAGGCCGTTGTGCTGAGATATATCTGTCTACAAAATTACACACAGTCTGATCATCACAAACATCCAGTTCAGGTGCTCCGTCAACCCAAAGCATTGCATGAATATGTGGACTTCCTCTGTGCTGAAACTCAACTCTGCAGAAAAAGTCAATCACTTTCCCCAGTGGCTGAGCATCTGAGAGCAGCAGATCTCTGAATAGTGCCTCAACACGCTTATCAAACAAGCGCATGCAGGTGACAGGGTTGGATCGCAGAATCTCGAACTTTATAGTCCAGTCAAGCGATTCAAAATCAACCTGTTCTCCTTGCTGTCTCTTTAATGCTTCAATCACTTCAGGCCATCTGAACTCAGCAGCTGAAAATGTGCAAAAGAACGTCAGAGTTTCCAACTGGCACATCACATGTGCTCAGTCCAGAATACACATTATTAAAGTCAGGAAGAACGTACAGGGTTCCACTCTGTAAACATAATCGCCTCAACTACTCATTTATTTCCCTATCCATTAAGCTCATTAATGAGGAGGAAGAAAAGGAAAGGGAGCTTAGGCCGAAGTAATGGCGTAGGTGTATTTTTCCGAATGTATTTTCCGTTCCGTTTTTGTTGTCCTGTGTGTACTGAGTACTTGTTAGTCCTGGTTGAAGGAATTTGAAGGTCAAAAAGACAATAGTGGAACAATTCAAAGGTGCTGGAGTAACTGTCAGCAAAGAAAAGCTGAAGGGTTAAGAACAACAAAAGGGTTTCAAGCAGATAATAAGTGAAATGTCTTGACATTTCTAAAGTGTGACATTTCTAAAACTAGAAAGAGTGAAAGTTTAGCTGAAAGCAAGTTGCTGAAATCCTGGTTGAAGCAGGTTGAAGGTGAAAATAAAATAGTGGAATAATTTAAACCTGTTGGCAAAAACTGCAGAAGTCTTAGTTGAAGAAGTTGAAAGGTTAAAAACAACAGAAAGATTTAAAGGATTTAAAATTTTTGTGGAAAAATGTGCGGTTAGTTATTCTAAATAATTTTAAAAGTATAAAAGTTAGAACCACCAAAAGTAAAAACTAATTCCAATTTAATTCAATAAGATAATTCCAAGAGATATAGCAGTAATCTCCTAAAATAGCTGAACATTTTGATACCAAAGTTGTAGAAATCGGTGAAGAATATGCAGTAGTTAATGTCCAAAAAACTGCAGAAGTCTTAGTTGAAGAAGTTGAAAGGGTAAAAACAACAGAAAGATTTAAAGGATTTAACATTTTTGTGGAAAAATGTGCAGTTAGTTATGTTAAACATTGCTAAAAATGTGAAATATTAGTAGAAAGTCATTTGCTGCAGTTTGAAAAGGCCTGAAATGTATTTTTGAAAGGACCTGAAGGACCTGAGAAATGTACAGGACAGAGAAGAAAAATGCTAAACAAAAAGTGAATAAATTCAAAAAGAAGAGAAACTCTATAGAAAAATTGTGAAAATTTAGTAGAAATTCATTTGCTGAAGCTTCAAAAGGCCTGAAATGCATTATTGAAAGGATGTGGAGCTGTATGAAGGCAGAAACATACAGGAAAGAGAAGAAACGTGCAAAAAGGACTGGCAGTTGGAAGGTACTGCTGTGATTCAAAGGCTTCTAATTTAAAAAGTAAAGTCCTGAAGGCTATGAAAGTCACATTGGCTGAAAGAGGACAAAATGACCTACGTTTTAATGCTAAAATTATTTCTGTGGCTTAAATATTTTAAAAACAGTGACAGGTTAAAAACTTTTTTTCTGAAGAATCTTGCTGTATTCTTCCACTCTGCCAGTTGGAGCCTCCACTCTACACATGAACATTCCGTGTCATTGGAATGCATTGTAAACTCAGAAATCATCAAGGATTTTAGTACATTTTTAAACTGTGATAGTTCAAAATTGGCTGAATATTTTAAAAAGCTCAATCATTCAGTAATAGTTGAATGTCTTGTGAACATTTTAAAGTTTGAATGGTGTCTCTATCTTAACGTATGCTGAAGTAGTTAAATTTGAAAGAGGAGGAAGCTCTTTGAATGATTTGAAAGGATTTACCATTACTTTTAAAGGGAGAAAAATTTGCACAAAAACCTTAATATTTTAAAAACTATAAACATTAGAAACACCAAAAGTCATAGCCATCATGTCCAGAAAGAGCTGAACGTTTTGTGCAAAAATGGTTTAATTTGCTTAAAGTGTGTGGAAGTAGTTAAACGGCAAAAAACGTACGGAACATATAATAATAATAAAGATAAACAGGAAAACAATAGTGAGAATGCCTTAATGCATTCTCACAATAATAATAAAGATAAACAGGAAAACAATAGTGAGAATGCCTTACAGCATTCTCACAATAAAGAGAAACAGGAAAACAATAGTGAGAATGCCATGCATTCTCACAACTAGAAAGAGCTGTTCCTGCGAAACAGCAGTGAGAATGCATTTTAAGTTGAATGGATTAGTTGAACATGCTCAAATAGCTGAATCTAGTGGAAATTTATCAGAAATCAAGTGAATAATAGTTAAAATGGCTTCAGTGTAATATACAGCAGGGAGTGGAAGAGTGATGTCATCAGTGACAGCAATGTTTGTCAACAGCTGCAGCTTAACGAGCTCTCTCCCTGTGTAACCTGCAGAAATTGCATATTTGGATACTATGACCTCCTGTGAGAAAACCGGAAGAGCGAGGAAAATAATTTGAAGACCGTAAGAAGCAGAAGGCTTGGAGGAACGCAGCAATGTAGTTTTTATTTTAATGGAGTGAAAAAAATTTAAACGGCAGCAGGTTGAACACAGTTGAAGCTGTCTCTGGCGTTCCACCAAATTTACATTGGAGTTAGTGAGAGAAATTGAAAAGTTTCTCTCGCTTCAAGGCTCATAGCTGAAATTCTGTAAATGTGAGCTATTTAGTAGTTACATCAGCTGAAAGAGGACAAGTGTACCTACATTTTAAGGTATAATTTGTTTATCTGAGTTGAACAGTTTTAAAGTTAGAGCAATTTGTTTGAATATCAGAAAAAGTTAAAATGATCAGTCTGCCACTCTAATCTTCTCATGCATAAAAATCAAGAAGGAGCAAAAATGTTCATGTTTTTTAAACTGTCATATTTCGAAATTGGCTGAATATTTGAAAAATCTGTATAATCAGATAATAGCTGAATGTCTTGTGAACATTTTAAAATTTGAATGGTGTCTCTAGCTGAATGTATGCTCAACTAGTTAGGTTGGAAAGAGGAGGAAGTTTTTGAAGAGTTGAAAGAAATTGCCATTCATTTGAATGAGGGGAAAATTTGAATAAAAGTTAAATAGTTTAAAAAGTATAAAAGTTATAAACATGAAAAATAGTAGCCATCATCTCCTGAAGGAGCTGAACGTTTTGATACCAAATTTGTTGAAATCGGTCAAAGATTGTAGAACTAGTTGAGTGCCAAAAAACGTACGGAATAATAATAACTAGAAAGAGCTGTTCCTGCGAAACAGCAGTGAGAATGCATTTTAAGTTGAATGGATTAGTTGAACATGCTCAAATAGCTGAATCTAGTTGAAATTTATCAGAAATCAAGTGAATAATAGTTTAAATGGCTTCAGTGTAATATACAGCAGGGAGTGGAAGAGTGATGTCATCAGTGACAGCAATGTTTGTCAACAGCTGCAGCTTAACGAGCTCTCTCCCTGTGTAACCTGCAGAAATTGCATATTTGGATACTATGACCTCCTGTGAGAAAACCGGAAGAGCGAGGAAAATAATTTGAAGACCGTAAGAAGCAGAAGGCTTGGAGGAACGCAGCAATGTAGTTTTTATTTGAATGGAGTGAAAAAAATTTAAACGGCAGCAGGTTGAACACAGTTGAACCTGTCTCTGGCGTTCCACCAAATTTACATTGGAGTTAGTGAGAGAAATTGAAAAGTTTCTCTCGCTTCAAGGCTCATAGCTGAAATTCTGTAAATGTGAGCTATTTAGTAGTCACATCAGCTGAAAGAGGACAAGTGTACCTACATTTTAAGGTATAATTTGTTTATCTGAGTTGAACAGTTTTAAAGTTAGAGCAATTTGTTTGAATATCAGAAAAAGTTAAAATGATCAGTCTGCCACTCTAATCTTCTCATGCATAAAAATCAAGAAGGAGCAAAAATGTTCATGTTTTTTAAACTGTCATATTTCGAAATTGGCTGAATATTTGAAAAATCTGTATAATCAGATAATAGCTGAATGTCTTGTGAACATTTTAAAGTTTGAATGGTGTCTCTAGCTGAATGTATGCTCAACTAGTTAGGTTGGAAAGAGGAGGAAGTTTTTGAAGAGTTGAAAGAAATTGCCATTCATTTGAATGAGGGGAAAATTTGAATAAAAGTTAAATAGTTTAAAAAGTATAAAAGTTATAAACATGAAAAATAGTAGCCATCATCTCCTGAAGGAGCTGAACGTTTTGATACCAAATTTGTTGAAATCGGTCAAAGATTGTAGAACTAGTTGAGTGCCAAAAAACGTACGGAATAATAATAATAACTAGAAAGAGCTGTTCCTGCGAAACAGCAGTGAGAATGCATTTTAAGTTGAATGGATTAGTTGAACATGCTCAAATAGCTGAATCTAGTTGAAATTAATCAGAAATCAAGTGAATAATAGTTTAAATGGCTTCAGTGTAATATACAGGAGGGAGTGGAAGAGTGATGTCATCAGTGACAGCAATGTTTGTCAACAGCTGCAGCTTAACGAGCTCTCTCCCTGTGTAACCTGCAGAAATTGCATATTTGGATACTATGACCTCCTGTGAGAAAACCGGAAGAGCGAGGAAAATAATTTGAAGACCGTAAGAAGCAGAAGGCTTGGAGGAACGCAGCAATGTAGTTTTTATTTGAATGGAGTGAAAAAAATTTAAACGGCAGCAGGTTGAACACAGTTGAAGCTGTCTCTGGCGTTCCACCAAATTTACATTGGAGTTAGTGAGAGAAATTGAAAAGTTTCTCTCGCTTCAAGGCTCATAGCTGAAATTCTGTAAATGTGAGCTATTTAGTAGTCACATCAGCTGAAAGAGGACAAGTGTACCTACATTTTAAGGTATAATTTGTTTATCTGAGTTGAACAGTTTTAAAGTTAGAGCAATTTGTTTGAATATCAGAAACAGTTAAAATGATCAGTCTGCCACTCTAATCTTCTCATGCATAAAAATCAAGAAGGAGCAAAAATGTTCATGTTTTTTAAACTGTCATATTTCGAAATTGGCTGAATATTTGAAAAATCTGTATAATCAGATAATAGCTGAATGTCTTGTGAACATTTTAAAGTTTGAATGGTGTCTCTAGCTGAATGTATGCTCAACTAGTTAGGTTGGAAAGAGGAGGAAGTTTTTGAAGAGTTGAAAGAAATTGCCATTCATTTGAATGAGGGGGAAATTTGAATAAAAGTTAAATAGTTTAAAAAGTATAAAAGTTATAAACATAAAAAATAGTAGCACCCATCTCCTGAAGGAGCTGAACGTTTTGATACCAAATTTGTTGAAATCGGTGAAAGATTGCAGGAGTAGTTGAGTGTCAAAAAACGTACGGAATAATAATAATAATAATAACTAGAAAATTTCTGAAGAAATTTTGATGGGTGCCCAGCTGCTGCCCGTCTTCTGCCCGTCCACACACACACACACACAGATGAGAGCTGTGCTGTGCTGAGAGACCTGCTAGTTGCCAGTCAAGCATTAGGTATTTCAAATCCAGTATTAAACTAAGGTACAGAGATAAGCTGAAACATAGTTTAACATTTCAGATCCTGGCCTGCTGTGGTGAAACCTGCCTGCTTTGGGCAGCATGAGGGACAGACGGCTGGCTTAATAGATGGCTTAAACAAGGTTTTTAATGTCTTAATCACACAATGAACCACTTTACCCTTTAAATGGTGGCAGCCATTATGTTTACCTGATTAAGGAGGAGAGTTTAAACAGCCAATCACCTGCTCAGTTACTGGTCTTTTAGCCAACCGAGTCCCCTTTTGGGGGGGTTGAAGCAGAGATCCCAGAGGAGGAGGACAGAAAGTAATGTTCAGACATACTGACAGTTTAAATGTGTTTATTTAGCAACAACAGCTCATTATAATTCAGTCAGTTTTGATAAACTGATAAACTTTAACATGTCACAGTCTATAATAGGGGTCCCTGTGTAGAGAAATATCTGTAAGCATTCACCACCACAGTAAGAGGAAGACATGAGGACATTAAACCCAACAACATTCAAATCTTACCTCTGTCCTATGGTGATAGAAACTCCAGTCTTCATGGGAGTCCTCGGTGATATCTGTGTTTGCTGAAGGTTGTTTGGGTCGCTGCAGCTGATGGGAGTCTTTCTCTGCTTCATTCTGCTTTGAATCCTCCTGTGGAAGGGCAGGTGTTCGGTTCAGCAGGACCTCAGATGGAAAGCTGGACACACAATCATTAACAGCATTAATCATAAACAGACATCCTTACTGTATGTGAGCTGTGAGGGGAAGTGTCAGTACTTACTTTAGACCTTTTTGTCTGTCTCTGCAGCATCTGCATGATGACTGTAGTCTGGATTCATGCTGCTTTCCATCTGGTTGCTCATGTTTTAAAAGCTGGAGACAACAATCATGAAATTAGCACCAAGCACACATGATGAAAAGCACTGAAACTGTCTTCATACATGTAGAAGTCTCACCTGTAAGTGCAGCGTTACATCTAATGAGGTCCTGCTTCTCCAACCGAAGATGCTGCATCAGTGTTTTCTGGGGGGGGGGGGTGTTTGGTTTCTCTGACAGAAGAAAAACAAAAGCATGATAACTTCTAATGAATAAATGGAACAATCTGGTGATGTTATGAGTTAAGGATTCACGTTAAACAGAGTGAAGTGTGAGGTGTAACTCTGAACCTTTGACTCCAACATTTACCTCAGTTTCATCTTTTTCTCTGTCTGACTGAAGCTGCTCCGTCTCTGTCCTGTCTGCCTTCTCTGAGCTTCTCATCACTGGTGGTGTAGCTCTCCGACTAAACAAACTCATGATACTCTTCTCACAAAAACATGGTCGAGAATGATAAACTAATTCTCAAAGCATCACCGTGCCAGCACGGTACAGCAATCAGGAAGAATCACACTCTACTAGTTAAGCCATGATCCTCAAAGTTCATATTTCACTGATTGGAAGATATGTACAATAATTAACATAATTGCCAACTGTCAAATAAAATACCATGATTATAATTCAAAAGTGCTCATGATTTGAGAATATATAGACGAATAAATAGATGAATAAATAGACATAAAAATGGATAAATAAGCAAAATGAGCACTGAACACAAGCCATATTCTGTTCAAATCACAATGCATTCACATTCTGACTCATTCAACACCAGCACATAGCAAAATGAGCAGTCAAAACAAGCCATATTCTGTTCAAATCACAATGTATTCACATTCTGACTCATTCAACACCAGCACATAGCAAAATGAGCAGTCAAAACAAGCCATATTCTGTTCAAATCACAATGCATTCACATTCTGACTCATTCAATACCAGCATATAGCTTTTGCCGTCGAGAGCGTTCAAGTTCAGGCTGCGGGCTAACAATGTAGCATGTTAAACAAGGCAGTCACACAGAAACATCGGCGGAAGGAAAATGAGCAAATACCTCGTCTTTATTTAACTGGAAGACGATCATATTTCCGCCACGATCAACGACAGATAATGTTCAATATAACCACTCAACGTAAATTCATAGCCTTCATAGCATTCCACGCCAGACAGCGGGCTAATAGTGTAGCATGCTAAACAAGGCAGTCACACCGAAACATCGGCGGAAGGAAAATTAGCAAATACCTCGTCTATATTTAACTCGAAGACGATCATATTTCCGCCACGATCAACGACAGATAATGTTCAATATAACCACTCAACGTAAATTCATAGCCTTCATAGCATTCCACGCCAGACAGCGGGTTTATAGTGTAGCATGCTAAACAAGGCAGTCACACCGAAACATCGGCGGAAGGAAAATTAGCAAATAGCTCGTCTTTATTTAACTCGAAGACGGTCGTATTTCCGCCACGATCAACGACAGATAATGTTCAATATAACCACAACGTAAATTCATAGCTTTCACAGCATTCCACGCCAGACAGCGGGCTAATAGTGTAGCATGCTAAACAAGGCAGTCACACCGAAACATCGGCGGAAGGAAAATTAGCAAATAGCTCGTCTTTATTTAACTCGAAGACGGTCGTATTTCCGCCACGATCAACGACAGATAATGTTCAATATAACCACAACGTAAATTCATAGCTTTCACAGCATTCAACGGCAGACAGCGGGCTAATAGTGTAGCATGCTAAACAAGGCAGTCACACCGAAACATCGGCGGAAGGAAAATTAGCAAATACCTCGTCTTTATTTAACTGGAAGACGGTCATATTTCCGCCACGATCAACGACAGATAATGTTCAACATAACCAAACCAAGCAAAAAATAGATCTTACCTGAACAAAGCTCGCCAGACAGAAAGACTACTCAAGAATATTCGAAGAACCAGGGGCGAAGAGACGATCCAACAACCAATGAAAACAGTGGAATTGCTGACGTGTGTCGTCAAGCGTCTGGTATGAAGCTGTTAAAACAGCTGATGTGTTGATCATAATGGAAAACATATGAGTCCGTGCGCGCTGTCGCGCGCATTTGTCTCGTGAGTGGCACGAACCTGTTATCACAGCTGATGTGTTGATCATAATGGAAAAGATATGAGTCAGTGCGCGCTATCGCGCGCATTTGTCTAGCGAGGGCTAGCATGACGCTGTTGATAGCTGATGTGTTGATCATAATGGAAAACATGAGTCCGTGCGCGCTGTCGCGCGCATTTGTCTCGTGAGTGGCACGAACCTGTTATCACAGCTGATGTGTTGATCATAATGGAAAACATATGAGTCAGTGCGCGCTGTCGCGCGCATTTGTCTCGCTGTTATGATCGCTGATGTGTTGATCATAATGGAAAACATATGAGTCCGTGCGCGCTGTCGCGCGCATTTGTCTCGTGAGTGGCACGAACCTGTTATCACAGCTGATGTGTTGATCATAATGGAAAACATATGAGTCAGTGCGCGCTGTCGCGCGCATTTGTCTCGTGAGGGCTGTTATGATAGCTGATGTGTTGATCATAATGGAAAACATATGAGTCAGTGCGCGCTATCGCGCGCATTTGTTTCGTGAGCGGCTAGCATGACGCTGTTGGGTCAGTGCGCGCTGTCGCGCGCATTTGTCTCGTGAGCGGCTAGCATGACGCTGTTGGGTCAGTGCGCGCTGTCGCGCGCATTTGTCTCGTGAGCAGCTGGCATGAAGCTGTTTTCACAGTTTTGGCTGCCTGCTGACAGACAGAGGCTGTCATGTTATATTGTATTAGGAACACAGATAAAACAGGCTGGCATAATGCTGTTACAGCAGGCCAGCCTGCTTGGCTCTGGCTTCATCAGCTGTGATAGAACAGGGCAGACATCTTGAGTGAGCTCCCAATTAGTTGCTATGGGCAACAGCTGTGCCTGCCAACTGCCATTCTGCACCTCACTTTGTCCCCTTAAAATCATGGGGTTTTCATTTTGAGCAGGAAATCTGGAACAAACGGTCGCTGTTCGAAAAGTAGAAGTCGTATCCGAATAATTCTTTGACCGTGAGCGCCAGAAGGCCCGGGGGAAGCCAGCGGTGTAATTTTTATTCTTCTAACCCCCGTGGCTCCTTTATTATGGCAGTTTTAAAATGATTTTTCCGACTGATTTCAGGCCTCGCCCGTTTTATAATGGGATTTAATGTTCCCTCTCTGCGCTCAGAGGGGATTTGTGAGAAATCTGTGAGGTCCAGCTCAATGACAGTCACATTGGGTGAAAGACAACTAAAATACCTACGTTTTGATGTATAATTTATCCAGATCAGGCAGATATTTTGGACGTGAGAGGCATTTGTTTGAAAAATAATTTTTTAAAGATTTTTAGAGTGAGAGGTAGAGTGCAGAGGCACAAAATGAGCTCCTCTGGACACCTAAAACGTAAACTGCCGTTGTGTCAAAGCCATATAAGCTATTAACAAGCCCTTTACACCAGTTAAAGCTGAGTCTTTCCTGTCACACACAAACTTTGAATGATGTGTGTATGACCTTGTATGGCTGAGTTCAGAGGCCTCCAAGGGGAGGCAGTTTTGGGCTCTTCGAGCCCAAAACTGCCTCGTTAAGGCCTTCTCCATTCATTTTCCCATTGACAATTTGCCCGCTTTTTCCCATTTATCCGCTATTCCGGTCGAGTAATGAGAGAGAAAAATACAAGCACACCTCTCCCGATCGGCGCGCACGCAGCCATGTATTTTTTATTTGAGTCGGACCTTCGCTGTGGGACGAGTAGCGCGCCGAAAAACGGGCGGAAACGGAAGAATAATAATAATAACTAGAAAATTTCTGAAGAAATTTTGATGGGTGCCCAGCTGCTGCCCGTCTTCTGCCCGTCCACACACACACACACACAGATGAGAGCTGTGCTGTGCTGAGAGACCTGCTGGTTGCCAGTCAAGCATTAGGTATTTCAAATTCAGTATTAAACTAAGGTACAGAGATAAGCTCAAACATAGTTTAACATTTGAGATCCTGGCCTGCTGTGGTGAAACCAGCCTGCTTTGGGCAGCATGAGGGACAGACGGCTGGCTTAATAGATGGCTTAAACAAGGTTTTTAATGTCTTAATCACACAATGAACCACTTTACACTTTAAATGGTGGCAGCCATTATGTTTACCTGATTAAGGAGGAGAGTTTAAACAGCCAATCACCTGCTCAGTTACTGGTCTTTTAGCCAACCGAGTCCCCTTTTGGGGGGGTTGAAGCAGAGATCCCAGAGGAGGAGGACAGAAAGTAATGTTCAGACATACTGACAGTTTAAATGTGTTTATTTAGCAACAACAGCTCATTATAATTCAGTCAGTTTTGATAAACTTTAACATGTCACAGTCTATAATAGGGGTCCCTGTGTAGAGAAATATCTGTAAGCATTCACCATCACAGTAAGAGGAAGACATGAGGACATTAAACCCAACAACATTCAAATCTTACCTCTGTCCTATGGTGATAGAAACTCCAGTCTTCATCGGAGTCCTCGGTCACATCTGTGTTTGCTCAAGGTTGTTTGGGTCACTGCAGCTGATGGGAGTCCTTCTCTGCTTCATAAGACAAAAAGAGAGGAAACCAAATGTTGAGTTTCATGTAGATAAATTTTCTTGTTTTTGATTCATCACAAAAAATATCCAAAGTACAATCAATGTATTGAGTAAAGATAAAAACACTCACCTTTTTTCATAGTTCTTCTCCTTGGACACGTCACGATGCAGTTTGAATCCTCCTGTGGAAGCGCAGGTGTTCGGTTCAGCAGGACCTCAGATGGAAAGCTGGACACACAATCATTAACAGCATTAATCATAAACAGACACCCTTACTGTATGTGAGCTGTGAGGGGAAGTGTCAGTACTTACTTTAGACCTTTTTGTCTGTCTCTGCAGCATCTGCATGATGACTGTAGTCTGGATTCATGCTGGTTGCTCATGTTTTAAAAGCTGGAGACAACAATCATGAAATTAGCACCAAGCACACATGATGAAAAGCACTGAAACTGTCTTCATACATGTAGAAGTCTCACCTGTAAGTGCAGCGTTACATCTAATGAGGTCCTGCTTCTCCAACCGAAGATGCTGCATCAGTGTTTTCTGGGGGGGGGGGGGGGGGGTGTTTGGTTTCTCTGACAGAAGAAAAACAAAAGCATGATAACTTCTAATGAATAAATGGAACAATCTGGTGATGTTATGAGTTAAGGATTCACGTTAAACAGAGTGAAGTGTGAGGTGTAACTCTGCACCTTTGACTCCAACATTTACCTCAGTTTCATCTTTTTCTCTGTCTGACTGAAGCTGCTCCGTCTCTGTCCTGTCTGCCTTCTCTGAGCTTGTCATCACTGGTGGTGTAGCTCTCCGACTGAACAAACTCATGATACTCTTCTCACAAAAACATGGTCAAGGATGATAAACTAATTGTCAAAGCATCACCGTGCCAGCACGGTACAGCAATCAGGAGGAATCACACTCTACTAGTTAAGCCATGATCCTCAAAGTTCATATTTCACTGATTGGAAGATATGTACAATAATTAACATAATTGCCAACTGTCAAATAAAATACCATGATTATAATTCAAAAGTGCTCATGACTTGAGAATATATAGACGAATAAATAGATGAATAAATAGACATAAAAATGGATAAATAAGCTAAATGAGCACTGAACACAAGCCATATTCTGTTCAAATCACAATGCATTCACATTGTGACTCATTCGACACCAGCACATAGCTTTTGCCGTCGAGCGCGTTCAAGTTCAGGCTGCGGGCTAACAATGTAGCATGCTAAGCTAAGGCAGGCACACAGAAACATCGGCGGAAGGAAAATTAGCAAATACGTTGTCTTTATTTAACTCGAAGACGTCATATTTCCGCCACGATCAACGACAGATAATGTTCAATATAACTGGTCAACACAAGCCTTATACTGAAATAAACTCATTAAATTCATATTCCAACAAGTTCAATTTGAACAAGCTTTTGCCGTCGAGCGCGTTCAAGTTCAGGCTGCGGGCTAACAATGTAGCATGCTAAGCTAAGGCAGGCACACAGAAACATCGGCGGAAGGAAAATTAGCAAATACGTTGTCTTTATTTAACTCGAAGACGTCATATTTCCGCCACGATCAACGACAGATAATGTTCAATATAACCACTCAACGTAAATTCATAGCCTTCATAGCATTCCACGCCAAACAGCGGGTTTATAGTGTAGCATGCTAAACAAGGCAGTCACACAGAAACATCGGCGGAAGGAAAATTAGCAAATACCTCGTCTTTATTTAACTGGGAGACGGTCATATTTCCGCCACGATCAACGACAGATAATGTTCAATATAACCACAACGTAAATTCATAGCTTTCACAGCATTCCACGCCAGACAGCGGGCTAATAGTGTAGCATGCTAAACAAAGCAGTCACACCGAAACATCGGCGGAAGGAAAATTAGCAAATACTTCGTCTTTATTTAACTGGGAGACGGTCATATTTCCGCCACGATCAACGACAGATAATGTTCAATATAACCACAACGTAAATTCATAGCTTTCACAGCATTCCACGCCAGACAGCGGGCTAATAGTGTAGCATGCTAAACAAGGCAGCCACACCGAAACATCGGCGGAAGGAAAATTAGCAAATACCTTGTCTTTATTTAACTGGAAGACGGTCATATTTCCGCCACGATCAACGACAGATAATGTTCAATATAACCACAACGTAAATTCATAGCCTTCATAGCATTCCACGCCAAACAGCGGGTTTATAGTGTAGCATGCTAAACAAAACAGTCACACCGAAACATCGGCGGAAGGAAAATTAGCAAATACCTCGTCTTTATTTAACTGGGAGACGGTCATATTTCCGCCACGATCAACGACAGATAATGTTCAATATAACCACAACGTAAATTCATAGCTTTCACAGCATTCCACGCCAGACAGCGGGCTAATAGTGTAGCATGCTAAACAAGGCAGCCACACCGAAACATCGGCGGAAGGAAAATTAGCAAATACCTCGTCTTTATTTAACTGGAGGACGGTCATATTTCCGCCACGATCAACGACAGATAATGTTCAATATAACCAAACCAAGCAAAAAATAGATCTTACCTGAACAAAGCTCGCCAGACAGAAAGACTACTCAAGAATATTCGAAGAAGCAGGGGCGAAGTGACGATCCAACAACCAATGAAAACAGTGGAATTGCTGACGTGTGTCGTCAAGCGTCTGGTATGAAGCTGTTAAAACAGCTGAAGTGTTGATCATAATGGAAAACATATGAGTCCGTGCGCGCTGTCGCGCGCATTTGTCTCGTGAGTGGCACGAACCTGTTATCACAGCTGATGTGTTGATCATAATGGAAAACATATGAGTCAGTGCGCGCTATCGCGCGCATTTGTTTCGTGAGGGCTAGCATGACGCTGTTGATAGCTGATCATAATGGAAAACATATGAGTCCGTGCGCGCTGTCGCGCGCATTTGTCTCGTGAGTGGCACGAACCTGTTATCACAGCTGATGTGTTGATCATAATGGAAAACATATGAGTCAGTGCGCGCTGTCGCGCGCATTTGTCTCGTGAGGGCTAGAATGACGCTGTTATGATAGATGTGTTGATCATAATGGAAAGCATATGAGTCAGTGCGCGCTATCGCGCGCATTTGTTTCGTGAGCGGCTAGCATGACGCTGTTGGGTCAGTGCGCGCTGTCGCGCGCATTTGTCTCGTGAGCGGCTAGCATGACGCTGTTGGCTCAGTGCGCGCTGTCGCGCGCATTTGTCTCGTGAGCGGCTAGCATGACGCTGTTGGGTCAGTGCGCGCTGTCGCGCGCATTTGTCTCGTGAGCAGCTGGCATGAAGCTGTTTTCACAGTTTTGGCTGCCTGCTGACAGACAGAGGCTGTCATGTTATATTGTATTAGGAGCACAGATAAAACAGGCTGGCATAATGCTGTTACAGCAGGCCAGCCTGCTTGGCTCTGCCCTCATCCGCCATCTTGGCTCTGCCCTCATCAGCTGTGATAGAACAGGGCAGCCTTCTTGGGTGTGGTCAGCATTAGTTGCTATGGGCAACAGCTGTGCCTGCCAACTGCCAACTGCCGAATTCTGCACCTCACTTTGTCCCCTTAAAATCATGGGGTTTTCATATTGAGGCAGAAATCTGGAACAAAACGCTCGCTGTTCGAAAAGTAGAAGTCGTATCCGAATAATTCTTTCACCGTGAGCGCCAGAAGGCCCGGGGGAAGCCAGCGGTGTCATTTTTATTCTTCTAACCCCCGTGGCTCCTTTATTATGGCAGTTTTAAAATGATTTTTCACACTGATTTCAGGGCTCGGCCGTTTTATAATGGGATGGAATGTTCCCTCTCTGCGCTCAGAGGGGATTTGTGAGAAATCTGTGAGGCCCAGCTCAATGACAGTCACATTGGGTGAAAGACAACTAAAATACCTACGTTTTGATGTATAATTTATCTAGATCAGGCAGATATTTTGGACGTGAGAGGCATTTGTTCGAGAAATTGTTTTTTAAAGATTTTTAGAGTGACAGTTAGAGTGTAACTGACATTAGACGACCTCCTCTGGACACCTAAAACGTAAACTGCCGTTGTGTCAAAGCCGTATAAGCTATTAACAAGCCCTTTACCACAGTTAAAGCTGAGTCTTTCCTGTCACACACAAACTTTGAATGATGTGTGTGTGACGCTGTATGGCTGAGTTCAGAGGCCTCCAATGTGAGGCAGTTTGGGGCTCTTCGAGCCCCAAACTGCCTCTTTTTGGCCTTCTCCATTCATTTTCCCATTGACAATTTGCCCGCTTTTTCCCATTTATCCGCTATTCCGGTCGAGTAATGAGAGAGAAAAATACAAGCACACCTCTCCCCATCGGCGCGCACGCAGCCATGTATTTTTTATTTTAGTCGGACCTTCGCTGTGGGACGAGTAGCGCGCCGAAAAACGTGACGGAAGCGGGAGAATAATAATAAGTATGAGCAATAGTAATATGTGTGCCCTGCCTATGGCATGGGGCACCCATAATAAGTATGAGCAATAGTAATATGTGTGCCCTGCCTATGGCATGGGGCACCCATAATAAAGGGAAACAGGAAAACAATAGTGAGAATGCCTTAATGCATTCTCACTAACTAGAAAGAGCTGTTCCTGCGAAACAGCAGTGAGAATGCATTTTAAGTTGAATGGATTAGTTGAACATGCTCAAATAGCTGAATCTAGTTGAAATTAATCAGAAATCAAGTGAATAATAGTTTAAATGGCTTCAGTGTAATATACAGGAGGGAGTGGAAGAGTGATGTCATCAGTGACAGCAATGTTTGTCAACAGCTGCAGCTTAACGAGCTCTCTCCCTGTGTAACCTGCAGAAATTGCATATTTGGATACTATGACCTCCTGTGAGAAAACCGGAAGAGCGAGGAAAATAATTTGAAGACCGTAAGAAGCAGAAGGCTTGGAGGAACGCAGCAATGTAGTTTTTATTTGAATGGAGTGAAAAAAATTTAAACGGCAGCAGGTTGAACACAGTTGAAGCTGTCTCTGGCGTTCCACCAAATTTACATTGGAGTTAGTGAGAGAAATTGAAAAGTTTCTCTCGCTTCAAGGCTCATAGCTGAAATTCTGTAAATGTGAGCTATTTAGTAGTCACATCAGCTGAAAGAGGACAAGTGTACCTACATTTTAAGGTATAATTTGTTTATCTGAGTTGAACAGTTTTAAAGTTAGAGCAATTTGTTTGAATATCAGAAAAAGTTAAAATGATCAGTCTGCCACTCTAATCTTCTCATGCATAAAAATCAAGAAGGAGCAAAAATGTTCATGTTTTTTAAACTGTCATATTTCGAAATTGGCTGAATATTTGAAAAATCTGTATAATCAGATAATAGCTGAATGTCTTGTGAACATTTTAAAGTTTGAATGGTGTCTCTAGCTGAATGTATGCTCAACTAGTTAGGTTGGAAAGAGGAGGAAGTTTTTGAAGAGTTGAAAGAAATTGCCATTCATTTGAATGAGGGGAAAATTTGAATAAAAGTTAAATAGTTTAAAAAGTATAAAAGTTATAAACATGAAAAATAGTAGCCATCATCTCCTGAAGGAGCTGAACGTTTTGATACCAAATTTGTTGAAATCGGTCAAAGATTGTAGAACTAGTTGAGTGCCAAAAAACGTACGGAATAATAATAATAACTAGAAAGAGCTGTTCCTGCGAAACAGCAGTGAGAATGCATTTTAAGTTGAATGGATTAGTTGAACATGCTCAAATAGCTGAATCTAGTTGAAATTAATCAGAAATCAAGTGAATAATAGTTTAAATGGCTTCAGTGTAATATACAGGAGGGAGTGGAAGAGTGATGTCATCAGTGACAGCAATGTTTGTCAACAGCTGCAGCTTAACGAGCTCTCTCCCTGTGTAACCTGCAGAAATTGCATATTTGGATACTATGACCTCCTGTGAGAAAACCGGAAGAGCGAGGAAAATAATTTGAAGACCGTAAGAAGCAGAAGGCTTGGAGGAACGCAGCAATGTAGTTTTTATTTGAATGGAGTGAAAAAAATTTAAACGGCAGCAGGTTGAACACAGTTGAAGCTGTCTCTGGCGTTCCACCAAATTTACATTGGAGTTAGTGAGAGAAATTGAAAAGTTTCTCTCGCTTCAAGGCTCATAGCTGAAATTCTGTAAATGTGAGCTATTTAGTAGTCACATCAGCTGAAAGAGGACAAGTGTACCTACATTTTAAGGTATAATTTGTTTATCTGAGTTGAACAGTTTTAAAGTTAGAGCAATTTGTTTGAATATCAGAAACAGTTAAAATGATCAGTCTGCCACTCTAATCTTCTCATGCATAAAAATCAAGAAGGAGCAAAAATGTTCATGTTTTTTAAACTGTCATATTTCGAAATTGGCTGAATATTTGAAAAATCTGTATAATCAGATAATAGCTGAATGTCTTGTGAACATTTTAAAGTTTGAATGGTGTCTCTAGCTGAATGTATGCTCAACTAGTTAGGTTGGAAAGAGGAGGAAGTTTTTGAAGAGTTGAAAGAAATTGCCATTCATTTGAATGAGGGGGAAATTTGAATAAAAGTTAAATAGTTTAAAAAGTATAAAAGTTATAAACATAAAAAATAGTAGCACCCATCTCCTGAAGGAGCTGAACGTTTTGATACCAAATTTGTTGAAATCGGTGAAAGATTGCAGGAGTAGTTGAGTGTCAAAAAACGTACGGAATAATAATAATAACTAGAAAGAGCTGTTCCTGCGAAACAGCAGTGAGAATGCATTTTAAGTTGAATGGATTAGTTGAACATGCTCAAATAGCTGAATCTAGTTGAAATTTATCAGAAATCAAGTGAATAATAGTTTAAATGGCTTCAGTGTAATATACAGCAGGGAGTGGAAGAGTGATGTCATCAGTGACAGCAATGTTTGTCAACAGCTGCAGCTTAACGAGCTCTCTCCCTGTGTAACCTGCAGAAATTGCATATTTGGATACTATGACCTCCTGTGAGAAAACCGGAAGAGCGAGGAAAATAATTTGAAGACCGTAAGAAGCAGAAGGCTTGGAGGAACGCAGCAATGTAGTTTTTATTTGAATGGAGTGAAAAAAATTTAAACGGCAGCAGGTTGAACACAGTTGAACCTGTCTCTGGCGTTCCACCAAATTTACATTGGAGTTAGTGAGAGAAATTGAAAAGTTTCTCTTGCTTCAAGGCTCATAGCTGAAATTCTGTAAATGTGAGCTATTTAGTAGTCACATCAGCTGAAAGAGGACAAGTGTACCTACATTTTAAGGTATAATTTGTTTATCTGAGTTGAACAGTTTTAAAGTTAGAGCAATTTGTTTGAATATCAGAAAAAGTTAAAATGATCAGTCTGCCACTCTAATCTTCTCATGCATAAAAATCAAGAAGGAGCAAAAATGTTCATGTTTTTTAAACTGTCATATTTCGAAATTGGCTGAATATTTGAAAAATCTGTATAATCAGATAATAGCTGAATGTCTTGTGAACATTTTAAAGTTTGAATGGTGTCTCTAGCTGAATGTATGCTCAACTAGTTAGGTTGGAAAGAGGAGGAAGTTTTTGAAGAGTTGAAAGAAATTGCCATTCATTTGAATGAGGGGAAAATTTGAATAAAAGTTAAATAGTTTAAAAAGTATAAAAGTTATAAACATGAAAAATAGTAGCCATCATCTCCTGAAGGAGCTGAACGTTTTGATACCAAATTTGTTGAAATCGGTCAAAGATTGTAGAACTAGTTGAGTGCCAAAAAACGTACGGAATAATAATAATAACTAGAAAGAGCTGTTCCTGCGAAACAGCAGTGAGAATGCATTTTAAGTTGAATGGATTAGTTGAACATGCTCAAATAGCTGAATCTAGTTGAAATTTATCAGAAATCAAGTGAATAATAGTTTAAATGGCTTCAGTGTAATATACAGCAGGGAGTGGAAGAGTGATGTCATCAGTGACAGCAATGTTTGTCAACAGCTGCAGCTTAACGAGCTCTCTCCCTGTGTAACCTGCAGAAATTGCATATTTGGATACTATGACCTCCTGTGAGAAAACCGGAAGAGCGAGGAAAATAATTTGAAGACCGTAAGAAGCAGAAGGCTTGGAGGAACGCAGCAATGTAGTTTTTATTTGAATGGAGTGAAAAAAATTTAAACGGCAGCAGGTTGAACACAGTTGAACCTGTCTCTGGCGTTCCACCAAATTTACATTGGAGTTAGTGAGAGAAATTGAAAAGTTTCTCTTGCTTCAAGGCTCATAGCTGAAATTCTGTAAATGTGAGCTATTTAGTAGTCACATCAGCTGAAAGAGGACAAGTGTACCTACATTTTAAGGTATAATTTGTTTATCTGAGTTGAACAGTTTTAAAGTTAGAGCAATTTGTTTGAATATCAGAAAAAGTTAAAATGATCAGTCTGCCACTCTAATCTTCTCATGCATAAAAATCAAGAAGGAGCAAAAATGTTCATGTTTTTTAAACTGTCATATTTCGAAATTGGCTGAATATTTGAAAAATCTGTATAATCAGATAATAGCTGAATGTCTTGTGAACATTTTAAAGTTTGAATGGTGTCTCTAGCTGAATGTATGCTCAACTAGTTAGGTTGGAAAGAGGAGGAAGTTTTTGAAGAGTTGAAAGAAATTGCCATTCATTTGAATGAGGGGAAAATTTGAATAAAAGTTAAATAGTTTAAAAAGTATAAAAGTTATAAACATGAAAAATAGTAGCCATCATCTCCTGAAGGAGCTGAACGTTTTGATACCAAATTTGTTGAAATCGGTCAAAGATTGTAGAACTAGTTGAGTGCCAAAAAACGTACGGAATAATAATAATAATAATAATAAAGGGAAACAGGAAAACAATAGTGAGAATGCCTTAAAGCATTCTCACAATAATAATAAAGGGAAACAGGAAAACAATAGTGAGAATGCCTTAAAGCATTCTCACAATAACTAGAAAAAAGCTGTTCCTGCGAAACAGCTGTGAGAATGCATTTAAAGTTGAATGAATTAGTTGAACATGCTCAAAATAGCTGAATCTAGTGGAAATTTATCAGAAACAAGTGAATAATAGTAAAAATGGCTTCAGTGTAATATACAGCAAGGAGTGGAAGAGTGATGTCATCAGTGATAGCAATGTTTGTCAACAGCTGCAGCTCTCTCCCTGTATAACCTGCAGAAATTGCATTTTGGATACTATGACCTCCTGTGAGAAAACCGGAAGAGCGAGGAAATTTATTTGAAGACCGTAAGAAGCAGAAGGCTTGGAGGAACGCAGCAATGTAGTTTTTGTTTCAATAGAGTGAAAAAATTTTAAACGGCAGCAGGTTGAACACAGTTGAACCTGTCTCTGGCGTTCCACCAAATTTACATTGGAGTTAGTGAGAGAAATTGAAAGGTTTCTCTCGCTTCAAGGCTCATAGCTGAAATTCTGTAAATGTGAGCTATTTAGTAGTTACATCAGCTGAAAGAGGACAAGTGTACCTACATTTTAAGGTATAATTTGTTTGTCTGAGTTAAACAGCATGAAAGTTAGAGTAATTTGTTTGAATATCAGAAAAAGTTAAAATGATCAGTCTGCCACTCTAATCTTCTCATTCATAAAAATCAAGAAGGAGCAAAAATGTTCATGTTTTTTAAACTGTCATATTTGAGAATTGGCTTAGTCAAAATTTTTAAAAATTGAACTTTTCTGTAAGAGAAAGCTCTGTTAAAGACACTGATGTGATTTATATCAAGGTCCTGTGTAAAATATAGGTTTTATAGCAGTTTGAATACAGCCTTCACTGTCAGCTTAAAGGAGCGAAGGAGGGCCTGTTTCACATGGAAATGTGTGATTTTGCTCTGAATCTGAGGTGATTTGAGAGAAAAAGCATAGGTTAAAGCACAAATATGGAAAGAAGACATAAATAGCTTCATGTTAAGCTAGAATTTATCCAGTTTTAATAGAAATTGTGGATGTTAAGGAGGTTTTAGGCTGTGATTAGTGTGGAGGATGAGTGGTTTCTGTGGATTTCCCTGTATTTCTAATGGAGAGGGACAGTGCTGATTCTAAGGTCATTTTCTCAAAAACCATTTTAGTAATGAGAGAGAAAAATACAAGCACACTTCTGCAGACCCAGACGCACGTTTTGAGGTATCATATGTGTGCTTTAGACAGCATGAGTGAGGGAAAGTACACGGAATGAATGCCTGAGCCACAGAGAGACAGAGGAGGACAGGCTGTACCCCCTGAGAACAAACAGCTGTTTGAATGGATTTAAAAGTCAAAATTTAAAAATATTGAACTTTTCAGTAAGAGAAAGCTCTGCCGAAGACACTGATGTGATTTATATCAAGGTCCTGTGTAAAATATAGGTTTTATAGCAGTTTGAATACAGCCTTCACTGTCAGCTTAAAGGAGCGAAGGAGGGCCTGTTTATAATGGAAATGTGTGATTTTGCTCTGAATCTGAGGTGATTTGAGCGAAAAAGCATAAGTTAAAGCACAAATATGGAAAGAAGACATAAATAGCTTCATCTTAAGCAAGAATTTATCCAGTGTTAACAGAAATTGTGGATGTTAAGGAGGTTATAGGTTAAAATGGCTTCAGTGTAATATACAGCAGGGAGTGGAAGAGTGATGTCATCAGTGATAGCAATGTTTGTCAACAGCTGCAGCTCTCTCCCTGTATAACCTGCAGAAATTGCATTTTGGATACTATGACCTCCTGTGAGAAAACTGGAAGAGCGAGGAAAATAATTTGAAGACCGTAAGAAGCAGAAGGCTTGGAGGAACGCGGCAATGTAGTTTTTATTTCAATGGAGTGAAAAAAATTTAAACGGCAGCGGGTTGAACACAGTTGAACCTGTCTCTGGCGTTCCACCAAATTTCCATTGGAGTTAGTGAGAGAAATTGAAAGGTTTCTCTCGCTTCAAGGCTCATAGCTGAAATTCTGTAAATGTGAGCTATTTAGTAGTTACATCAGCTGAAAGAGGACAAGTGTACCTACATTTTAAGGTATAATTTGTTTGTCTGAGTTAAACAGCATGAAAGTTTGAGTAATTTGTTTGAATATCAGAAAAAGTTAAAATGATCAGTCTGCCACTCTAATCTTCTCATTCATAAAAATCAAGAAGTAGCAAAAATGTTCATGTTTTTTAAACTGTCATATTTCGGAATTGGCTTAATATTTGAAAAAGCCAGCTGAATGTCTTGTGAACATTTTAAAGTTTGAATGATGTCTCTGTGATACCGTATGGCTGAGTTACTGCCCTCTATAATAGGACAGTTTGGGGCTCGTTGAGTCTGGCCTCCTCATTAGTTGCTGTGGGCAACAGCTGCACGTGCCCACTGACAAATCTGCACCTCACTTTGTCCCCTTAAAATCTGGGGATTTAATAATGAACGACAAGTCTGGAACAAACGGTCGCTGTTCGAAAAGTAGAAGTCGTATCCGAATAATTCTTTCACCGTGAGCGCCAGAAGGGATGTGGGAAGCCAGAGGTGTAATTTTTATTCTGATCTTGTGTAAGGTTTGTTTTTTATGGCAGTTTTAAAACGAGTCTTTCTCACTGATTTCATTGCTCAGCCTGTTTATAATGGAAAAGTATGTGAGCTGGAGTGCTGCTCTCTGCGCTTAGAGTTGATTTGTGAGAAATATGTGAGGCCAAGCTCAATGAGAGTGACTTTGTGTGAAAGAGGACTAAAATACCTACGTTTTGATGTATAATTTGTCTAGATCAGGCAGACATTTTGGACGTGAGAGGCATTTGTTTGAGGAAGTTCTTTTTAAATCATTTTAGAGTGGGAATTAGAGTGTGCGCTCCATCAGACGAAGTCCTCTGGCACCATAAAACGTAAACTGCCGTTGTGTCAAAGCTGTATAAGCTATTGGCAAGCCCTTTACCACAGTTAAAGTTGAGTCTTTCCTGTCACATACAAACTTTGAATGATGTCTCTGTGATACCGTATGGCTGAGTTACAGCCCTCTAAAATAGGGCAGTTTGGGGCTCGTTGAGCCCCAAACTGTCCTATTTTCATGCATGAAAATCATGAAGGAGCAAAAATGTTCATGATTTTGAAACTGTCATATTTCAAAATTGGCTGAATATTTGAAAAAGCTGAAACATTTGGTAATAGCTGAATGTCTTGTGAACATTTTAAAGTTTGAATGGTGTCTCTAGCTGAACGTATGCTCAACTAGTTAGGTTGGAAAGAGGAGGACGTTTTTGAAGAGTTGAAAGAAATTGCCATTCATTTTAATGAGGAATAAAGTTGAATAAAAGTTAAATAGTTTAAAAAGTATAAAAGTTATAAACACCAAAAGTCATAGCATAAATCTCCTGAAGGAGCTGAACGTTTTGATACCAAAATGGTTGAAATCGGTTAAAGTATGAAGGAGTAGTTAAACGGCAAAAAACGTACGGAAAATATAATAATAATAATAATAATAATAAAGATAAACAGGAAAACAATAGTGAGAATGCCTTACAGCATTCTCACAATAATAAAGGGAAACAGGAAAACAATAGTGAGAATGCCTTAATGCATTCTCACTAATAACTAGAAAGAGCTGTTCCTGCGAAACAGCAGTGAGAATGCATTTTAAGTTGAATGGATTAGTTGAACATGCTCAAATAGCTGAATCTATTTGAAATTTATCAGAAATCAAGTGAATAATAGTAAAAATGGCTTCAGTGTAATATACAGCAGGGAGTGGAAGAGTGATGTCATCAGTGACAGCAATGTTTGTCAACAGCTGCAGCTTAACGAGCTCTCTCCCTGTGTAACCTGCAGAAATTGCATATTTGGATACTATGACCTCCTGTGAGAAAACCGGAAGAGCGAGGAAAATAATTTGAAGACCGTAAGAAGCAGAAGGCTTGGAGGAACGCAGCAATGTAGTTTTTATTTGAATGGAGAGAAAAAAATTTAAACGGCAGCAGGTTGAACACAGTTGAACCTGTCTCAGGCGTTCCACCAAATTTACATTGGAGTTAGTGAGAGAAATTGAAAAGTTTCTCTCGCTTCAAGGCTCATAGCTGAAATTCTGTAAATGTGAGCTATTTAGTAGTCACATCAGCTGAAAGAGGACAAGTGTACCTACATTTTAAGGTATAATTTGTTTATCTGAGTTGAACAGTTTTAAAGTTAGAGCAATTTGTTTGAATATCAGAAAAAGTTAAAATGATCAGTCTGCCACTCTAATCTTCTCATGCATAAGAATCAAGAAGGAGCAAAAATGTTCATGTTTTTTAAACTGTCATATTTCAAAATTGGCTGAATATTTGAAAAATCTGTATAATCAGATAATAGCTGAATGTCTTGTGAACATTTTAAAGTTTGAATGGTGTCTCTAGCTGAACGTATGCTCAACTAGTTAGGTTGGAAAGAGGAGGAAGTTTTTGAAGAGTTGAAAGAAATTGCCATTCATTTGAATGAGGGGGAAATTTGAATAAAAGTTAAATAGTTTAAAAAGTATAAAAGTTATAAATATGAAAAATAATAGCCATCATCTCCTGAAGGAGCTGAACGTTTTGATACCAAATTTGTTGAAATCGGTCAAAGATTGTAGAACTAGTTGAGTGCCAAAAAACGTACGGAATAATAATAACTAGAAAATTTCTGAAGAAATTTTGATGGGTGCCCAGCTGCTGCCCGTCTTCTGCCCGTCCACACACACACACAGAGAAGCTGGTAGTTGCCAGTCAAGCATTATATGATCATAATCCAGTCTTAAATATGAGATTCAGGCTTGTTCTGGTGAAATCTGCCTGCTTTAGACACATAAGGCCCGGTTGATCTGTTCAGAATAATGGAGAACATATGAGTTAGTGCGCGCTATCGCGCGCATTTGTGTCGTCAGGGGCTGCCATGAAGCTGCTAATCTGTTCAGATTAATGAAAAACATGAGTTAGTGCGCGCTATCGCGCGCATTTGTCTCATCAGGGGCTGGCATGAACCTATTAATCTGTTCAGATTAATGAAAAACATGAGTTAGTGCGTGCTATCGCACGCATTTGTCTCATCAGGGGCTGGCATGAACCTATTAATCTGTTCTGAATAATGGAAATTTATGAGTTAGTGCGTGCTGTCGCACGCATTTGTCTCATCAGGGGCTGGCATGAACCTATTAATCTGTTCTGAATAATGGAAATTTATGAGTTAGTGCGTGCTATCGCACGCATTTGTCTCATCAGGGGCTGGCATGAACCTATTAATCTGTTCTGAATAATGGAAATTTATGAGTTAGTGCGTGCTGTCGCACGCATTTGTCTCATCAGGGGCTGGCATGAACCTATTAATCTGTTCTGAATAATGGAAATTTATGAGTTAGTGCGTGCTATCGCACGCATTTGTCTCATCAGGGGCTGGCATGAACCTATTAATCTGTTCTGAATAATGGAAATTTATGAGTTAGTGCGTGCTATCGCACGCATTTGTCTCATCAGGGGCTGGCATGAACCTATTAATCTGTTCTGAATAATGGAAATTTATGAGTTAGTGCGTGCTATCGCACGCATTTGTCTCATCAGGGGCTGGCATGAACCTATTAATCTGTTCAGATTAATGAAAAACATGAGTTAGTGCGTGCTATCGCACGCATTTGTCTCCTCAGCAGCTGGCATGAACCTGTTAATCTGTTCTGAATAATGGAAATTTATGAGTTAGTGCGTGCTATCGCACGCATTTGTCTCATCAGGGGCTGGCATGAACCTATTAATCTGTTCAGATTAATGAAAAACATGAGTTAGTGCGTGCTATCGCACGCATTTGTCTCCTCAGCAGCTGGCATGAACCTGTTAATCTGTTCTGAATAATGGAAACTTATGAGTTAATGCGTGCTATCGCACGCACTTGTCTCACGAGCGGCTGGCATGAATCTGTTTAACCATGTTGGCTGCCCTGCTGTTGCCCCGCTGCTGCCCTGCTGCTGCCCTGCTCCTGCACTGCTGCTGCCCTGCTCCTGCCCTGCTTACTCTGACCTCATCAGCCATCTTGGCTCTGCCCTCATCCGCCATCTTGGCTCTGCCCTCATCAGCCATCTTGGCTCTGCCCTCATCAGCCATCTTGGCTCTGCCCTCATCAGCTGTGATAGAACAGGGCAGCCTTCTTGGGTGTGGTCAGCATTAGTTGCTATGGGCAACAGCTGTGCCTGCCAACTGCCAACTGAAAATTCTGCACCTCACTTTGTCCCCTTAAAATCGTGGGGTTTTCATATTGAGGCAGAAATCTGGATACAAACGCTCGCTGTTCGAAAAGTAGAAGTCGTATCCGAATAATTCTTTCACCGTGAGCGCCAGAAGGGACGGGGGAAGCCAGCGGTGTCATTTTTATTCTTCTAACCCCCGTGGCTCCTTTATTATGGCAGTTTTAAAATGATTTTTCCGACTGATTTCAGGGCTCGGCCGTTTTATAATGGGATGGAATGTTCCCTCTTTGCGCTCACAGGTGATTTGTGAGAAACCTGTGAGGCCCAGCTCAATGAAAGTCACATTGGGTGAAAGACAACTAAAATACCTACGTTTTGATGTATAATGTATCCAGATCAGGCAGATATTTTGGAGGTGAGAGGCATTTGTTTGAAAAATAATTTTTTAAAGATTTTTAGAGTGAGAGGTAGAGTGGAGGAGGCACAAAATGAGCTCCTCTGGACACCTAAAACGTAAACTGCCGTTGTGTCAAAGCCGTATAAGCTATTAACAAGCCCTTTACACCAGTTAAAGCTGAGTCTTTCCTGTCACACACAAACTTTGAATGATGTGTGTGTGACCTTGTATGGCTGAGTTCAGAGGCCTCCAAGGGGAGGCAGTTTTGGGCTCTTCGAGCCCAAAACTGCCTCGTTAAGGCCTTCTCCATTCATTTTCCCATTGACAATTTGCCCGCTTTTTCCCATTTATCCGCTATTCCGGTCGAGTAATGAGAGAGAAAAGTAATAGCACACTTCTGCCCATCGGCGCGCACGCAGCCATGTATTTTTTATTTTAGTCGGACCAACGCTGTGGGACGAGTAGCGCGCCGAAAAACGTGACGGAAGCGGAAAAATAATAAGTATGAGCAATAGTAATATGTGTGCCCTGCCTATGGCATGGGGCACCCATAATAATAATAATAATAAAGAGAAACAGGAAAACAATAGTGAGAATGCCTTAAAGCATTCTCACAATAATAATAAAGAGAAACAGGAAAACAATAGTGAGAATGCCATGCATTCTCACAATAATAAAGGGAAACAGGAAAACAATAGTGAGAATGCCTTAAAGCATTCTCACAATAAAGGGAAACAGGAAAACAATAGTGAGAATGCCTTAAAGCATTCTCACAATAAGTACTAGAAAGAGCTGTTCCTGCGAAACAGCAGTGAGAATGCTTATTCGCTGAATGGGTATAGCTGACCATGCTAAAAAAGCTGAAACTTTAGCACAGTTATTAGCTGAAGCTTCAAAGCACTTCAAAGGTATTTTTGAAAGGACCTGGTCTTGGTTGAAGACCTGATTAAGAACAGAAGGAGAAGAATTCAGTTGATAGTTTTAAATTCTCTTTCAATCATAATAGAATGATGGCACCTAAAGTTGTTGAGAAGAAGAAGGAGTTGAAAAGATGGAAACAACTTAGCAGAAAATTAGTTGAAAAAGGGCTGAAAAACAATTATTGAAGGACCTGGAGCTGAATGAAAGCTGAGAGGATTAGAAAAACAAACAGCGACTTGAACATGTAAAAGGAACAGTGCTGAACACTACCATGTAAAGAAGTTCAGCTGTGAAACATATAAACATTTAAAGAAGCTAATATGACCATTGGAATGCACTCTGATATTAGAAAGAAAGGAATAATTGAGAGCTTAAACTGGACGAGTCCAGTAATATTAATGCTAGTTCAGGCAACAAAACACTTTCTTTGCATGTTCTCTATTCTCTACTTTTCTGCCTTCATACAGCTCCAGCTCCTTTCAATAATACTTTTTAAAAACTTACAGTATGGCAAACACAAATGGATTTACCTTTGATTGAAATGTTTGTTTCTGATACTTCAGGTTGTTGAAAAATGAACTGCTGTCACTTAAACCATGTTGATCTCTCATCTGTATGTATTCATTTCATAACACATCTGGGTCTGAATCCTTTTTTACAACCAAAGCTCTGCTGATTCTGCAGGGTGACTTTGGAAAACCAAACAGAATTGATTAAATGTCTGAAAAAAAGTTGCAAGTCCTTGCAGAAAAAGTTGAAGGTTTAAAGAAGGAGATGGGAGATGAATTCTGTTCATATTTTGAATTCATCTTCAACCCTTATAAAATGTAGCAACGAAAAGATTCTAAATAAGTTGAGAAAAGCAAAACATTAGCAGAAATGTAGTTGCTGTAACTCTTTTCAGAGCTGGACAATACGTGTTAATAAGTTTACAAATGCTTAATGCTCAGATGCTCAGCCACTGGGGAAAGGATCACTTTCCCCAGTGGCTGAGCATCTGAGAGCAGCAGATCTCTGACTAGTGCCTCAACACGCTTATCAAACAAGCGCATGCAGGTGACAGGGTTGGATCGCAGAATCTCACACTTTACAGTCCAGTCAAGCGATTCAAAATCAACCTGTTCTCCTTGCTGTCTCTTTATTGCTTCAATCACTTCAGGCCACCTGAACTCAGCACTGAAAATGTGCAAAAGAACGTCAGAGTTTCCAACTGGCACATCACATGTGCTCAGTCCAGAATACACATTATTAAAGTCAGGAAGAACGTACAGGGTTCCACTCTGTAAACATAATCGCCTCAACTACTCATTTATTTCCCTATCCATTAAGCTCATTAATGAGGAGGAAGAAAAGGAAAGGGAGCTTAGGCCGAAGTAATGGCGTAGGTGTATTTTTCTGAATGTATTTTCCGTTCCGTTTTTGTTGTCCTGTGTGTACTGGGTACTTGTTAGTCCTGGTTGAAGGAATTTGAAGGTCAAAAAGACAATAGTGGAACAATTCAAAGGTGCTGGAGTAACTGTCAGCAAAGAAAAGCTGAAGGGTTAAGAACAACAAAAGGGTTTCAAGCAGATAATAAGTGAAATGTCTTGACATTTCTAAAGTGTGACATTTCTAAAACTAGAAAGAGTGAAAGTTTAGCTGAAAGCAAGTTGCTGAAATCCTGGTTGAAGCAGGTTGAAGGTGAAAATAAAATAGTGGAATAATTTAAACCTGTTGGCAAAAACTGCAGAAGTCTTAGTTGAAGAAGTTGAAAGGTTAAAAACAACAGAAAGATTTAAAGGATTTAAAATTTTTGTGGAAAAATGTGTGGTTAGTTATTTTAAATAATTTTAAAAGTATAAAAGTTAGAACCACCAAAAGTAAAAACTAATTCCAATTTAATTCAATAAGATAATTCCAAGAGATATAGCAGTAATCTCCTAAAATAGCTGAACATTTTGATACCAAAGTTGTAGAAATCGGTGAAGAATATGCAGTAGTTAATGTCCAAAAAACTGCAGAAGTCTTAGTTGAAGAAGTTGAAAGGTTAAAAACAACAGAAAGATTTAAAATTTTTGTGGAAAAATGTGCAGTTAGTTATGTTAAATATTGCTAAAAATGTGAAATATTAGTAGAAAGTCATTTGCTGCAGTTTGAAAAGGCCTGAAATGTATTTTTGAAAGGACCTGAAGGACCTGAGAAATGTACAGGACAGAGAAGAAAAATGCTAAACAAAAAGTGAATAAATTCAAAAAGAAGAGAAACACTATAGAAAAATTGTGAAAATTTAGTAGAAATTCATTTGCTGAAGCTTCAAAAGGCCTGAAATGCATTATTGAAAGGATGTGGAGCTGTATGAAGGCAGAAACATACAGGAAAGAGAAGAAACGTGCAAAAAGGACTGGCAGTTGGAAGGTACTGCTGTGATTCAAAGGCTTCTAATTTAAAAAGTAAAGTCCTGAATGGCGTAGGTGTATTTTTCTGAATGTATTTTCCGTTCCGTTTTTGTTGTCCTGTGTGTACTGAGTACTTGTTAGTCCTGGTTGAAGGAATTTGAAGGTCAAAAAGACAATAGTGGAACAATTCAAAGGTGCTGGAGTAACTGTCAGCAAAGAAAAGCTGAAGGGTTAAGAACAACAAAAGGGTTTCAAGCAGATAATAAGTGAAATGTCTTGACATTTCTAAAGTGTGACATTTCTAAAACTAGAAAGAGTGAAAGTTTAGCTGAAAGCAAGTTGCTGAAATCCTGGTTGAAGCAGGTTGAAGGTGAAAATAAAATAGTGGAATAATTTAAACCTGTTGGCAAAAACTGCAGAAGTCTTAGTTGAAGAAGTTGAAAGGTTAAAAACAACAGAAAGATTTAAAGGATTTAAAATTTTTGTGGAAAAATGTGCGGTTAGTTATTTTAAATCATTTTAAAAGTATAAAAGTTAGAACCACCAAAAGTAAAAACTAATTCCAATTTAATTCAATAAGATAATTCCAAGAGATATAGCAGTAATCTCCTAAAATAGCTGAACATTTTGATACCAAAGTTGTAGAAATCGGTGAAGAATATGCAGTAGTTAATGTCCAAAAAACTGCAGAAGTCTTAGTTGAAGAAGTTGAAAGGTTAAAAACAACAGAAAGATTTAAAATTTTTGTGGAAAAATGTGCAGTTAGTTATGTTAAACATTGCTAAAAATGTGAAATATTAGTAGAAAGTCATTTGCTGCAGTTTGAAAAGGCCTGAATGTATTTTTGAAAGGACCTGAAGGACCTGAGAAATGTACAGGACAGAGAAGAAAAATGCTAAACAAAAAGTGAATAAATTCAAAAAGAAGAGAAACACTATAGAAAAATTGTGAAAATTTAGTAGAAATTCATTTGCTGAAGCTACAAAAGGCCTGAAATGCATTATTGAAAGGATGTGGAGCTGTATGAAGGCAGAAACATAGAGGAAAGAGAAGAACCATGCAAAAAGGACTGGCAGTTGGAAGGTACTGCTGTGATTCAAAGGCTTCTAATTTAAAAAGTAAAGTCCTGAAGGCTATGAAAGTCACATTGGCTGAAAGAGGACAAAATGACCTACGTTTTAATGCTAAAATTATTTCTGTGGCTTAAATATTTTAAAAACAGTGACAGGTTAAAAACTTTTTTTCTGAAGAATCTTGCTGTATTCTTCCACTCTGCCAGTTGGAGCCTCCACTCTACACATGAACATTCCGTGTCATTGGAATGCATTGTAAACTCAGAAATCATCAAGGATTTTAGTACATTTTTAAACTGTGATAGTTCAAAATTGGCTGAATATTTTAAAAAGCTCAATCATTCAGTAATAGTTGAATGTCTTGTGAACATTTTAAAGTTTGAATGGTGTCTCTATCTTAACGTATGCTGAAGTAGTTAAATTTGAAAGAGGAGGAAGCTCTTTGAATGATTTGAAAGGATTTACCATTACTTTTAAAGGGAGAAAAATTTGCACAAAAACCTTAATATTTTAAAAACTATAAACATTAGAAACACCAAAAGTCATAGCCATCATGTCCAGAAAGAGCTGAACGTTTTGTGCAAAAATGGTTTAATTTGCTTAAAGTGTGTGGAAGTAGTTAAACGGCAAAAAACGTACGGAAAATATAATAATAAAGATAAACAGGAAAACAATAGTGAGAATGCCTTAATGCATTCTCACAATGAGCAATAGTAATATGTGTGCCCTGCCTATGGCATGGGGCACCCATAATTAGTGGTCACATGTACAGTATATTGCAGTGCCGGGTTGATATTGATATATATATATTGCAGGTCCCGCGGGACCCGGGTCCCAATCCCAATGCAGCCCTCTAATACACAGAACAGTCTGAATGGTCACACAGGGAGCATAAATGTAAAAAAAAAATTAAAAACATCCACTTAACAAACTTAGCCCTGTGTCCTTATGCAGAGATAAACACTTAGGTCACCGCCTGTTCAAAACAACTGCAGAACCACCGCCGATTGCGGATTTACAGTCCAAGCGCAGATTGCGCAGTAATTACAGACAGTCCGCCTGTGTAATTTTTCGTTTTTGAGCTCCACTTTCTGGTTTCTTTCCCAACATTTGTCTTTTTCCTTTTCTCACAATCCACTTCGGCAGAGTTTAAAGACCACAACTCATTCATTGGACTGGCACATCATAAGTTGACAGCCATAATCATTAACAGTGGCTTAAATTTATTCGTTACATTAATCTTTCCGCCCTCCCTCCCCCTCTCGCTCACAACTGTATACAGACAGCAGGCAGAGCAATGTGCATGATCTTTTTCCACCTTTTTTTCTCGAGCCTTGCGTTGGGCCCCCTACGTCGTCGGGCCCTGGGGCTTGAGCCCCGCTAAGCCCGTGCATTAATACGGGCTTGATTACTAATGATTTCACCTAATTTGGTGGAAGCTGCTCTTGAACTCCGGTTGTCACCGCTATCATCTCTCTTCGTCGTCACACGTATTTTTTTTTCCCGTCGCGTAGGTCAGAGCCTGGGAGTCGCACTACGAAAAAAAACTATCGCTGGAAAATCATGTAACTTCAGAAATCCTAAACCTTCACGCATTTTACGTAGCAGTGGGAGCTAAATCTCCTGCGCCCCACAGGCGCTAAATTTGGCAACGTTGATAGGCCAATTATTCGTGATTTCCCCCTAGCAACTATTACCTGATTGGCTGTTTAGCTGCAGCTCTGGGGCAATCTGCAAATAGCCCCATGAGAGAATGATACACTGTCTGTCAGTGGACATTCACTGTTTAATGAGTGTCAGTTGGTGGAAATTATGTTTAAATGTTTTAAATTGCATGTAGGCACACACACTATTAAGTAAAACTGACATTGATTTAAAAAAACTAAATGCTATTGTGAAGTTATCCCACATTTTGTGTATTTGTCATAGTCAACCTCCTGTGATAGCAACCCCCAGCCCCCTGTAGGTTATTTGGGGCTGGTGTGTTAACCTTTCAGTTTCTCTTTTATATGGATGCTTTTGTTTGACTGGTGAAGCTGAGCTGGTGAGTTCAGAGTTGTATAAAATGTGACTACAAGTTATGTTGAATACTTGAAAAATGTTTGTGTACGCGGATTATACGGTGGTTAATATGTTTGTGTCATTAATGTTGTGGTTGTGTGTATTTGTGTCGTTTCAGTTGATTACCTGGCTAACGGCACGTTTACTGTTTAGGAGCGAGTTAGCTAAGCATGTGTGAAACAGGAATGATTAAGGAAAAATAAAACAACTGAAAGACAGTACTCGATGTCCGAGCTTGAGTGCGAAACGGTTTCATCAGAATAAAACACCCTATACGGTGGGAGTTATTAAACTACTGTAGATAGTTGAGTAAAACCGTACAGCTATTTACTTTTTCCTCTCAACAGCTGGTGGGGCTGAGCCCCAGCGCCCCCTATGGGCCAGCCGCCACTGCTTCACAGCAAGCTAAATGGAAATCACTACGACAAAGTAAAATACGCTACAGTTGGCCGCATCTGCAGCCACAAAGCTAGGTCAGTAATCTCATGCACCAACACTTTTTCACAATGATTTATTTGTAGAGATAGACCGATACGTTTTTCTTTAGGGCCGTTACCGATTATTATTGGTCAAGGAGGCCAATAACCGAAGTTTGGAGCCGATATTAATTTGCTGTAAAAGTACAAATATCAGCAGCCTGTCTAATAAAGTGAAATAAAAAGCTCCCTGAAGTTTTCAACTGTAAATAAAATTACAGTTTAAACAAAAACAAAAAGTGCAGGGAGTTCCAAGGCTCAGCATCATCTTTTATAAAGTTAACTGAAAATTCAAATAAATAAGTAAATAGCTTCCTGAAGTTTTACAAAGTAAATAAAACAAAGTTAAATAAAATATCCACAGAAATGTGAGTCTCAAATCAATTAGTGGTCTCAATTGAGCAGCACCAGATTGGGCGGTCACCGCCATTCCAACATCCCACCATTCTGTCATGCAAATGTCCCACCATTCCAACAAGGCTTTCCATATAAGGAAATGTGCGTTACCCAACAGGTAACAGTTCCTTCTTTCTGTTCATGCATTTTTACATGTTTTAAGAGATGTACGGATGTGATACATGATGATGTGTCATGGGTGGCAACACCCATTCCGATATCCCGCTATTCCGACATCCCACCATTCCGACATCCCACCATTCCGACACGCAAACGTCCCACCATTCCGACATCCCGCTATTCCGACATCCCGCTATTCCGACATCCCGCTATTTCGACATCCCGCTATTCCGACGTTCAAATGTCCCACCATTCCGACAAGGCTTTCCGTATAAGGAAATGTGCGATACTCAACAGGTGAGTCCCTTCTTTCTGTTCATGCAATTTATATGTTTAACACATGTTTACAGACAAGCGTTATTAAAAACACAAAGTCTCGGCAACTGGAGGAGGAGAAGCAGTCCGCGGTGGTTTTCAATCACACACTCCAATGCCACTTATTTCAACTTCCGAAAATTTAATCCAGGAAAAAAAGGCTTACAAACATGGACCGAAACGGCTCCATAACACGCACAAGAATCCAAAAGAAACGAAAGTTAACTAAAAGAAAGCAAATAAACAGCATGAAGTGGTCAAAATTGGTTGTACACATGCCTATGTGCGTCTGGCACATGCGTCTTCGGGCTCTCCCACGTTGGTTTGTGGATGAAAGCTATATGTTCAGCTGTAATGTCACGTAAAAACAATCTCTACATGACATCTACTCCCAAGTGTGACCAGTTAGGTCCTTAAGATATCAACAGGCTGTATAAAGCCTTGAGCAACGGCTGTGTGTTTGTGCCAAATGCGCAAAGCCCATCCGCGCTTCCCAAAATTGGAGCGAGTACTCATAAATCACGTGAATAACATGAACAAATGTTTTTACTGCATTTTGTTGTGTTTTATACGTTCTATGCTGTAATTTCTCTCTTCTCCTATTGGCAAGGCAAGGCAGAGTGCTCGCAACTGTGTCCTGTGCAGTAGCCGTGATATCTGTAATTGCAATTATTACTTTTGTATATGATGACAGCGTGCAAAAGACGTATGGGCTCTGTGGAGAGCTCTGCTCCAACTGGCTGCTGTGACAGGTCACTGACACTGTATTTCTGCTTAATCAGTTTCAGTCTCGCCAGAGTTACATTAATATCTGTATTTTTATATTTGAAATTCAGGGGATTTTGATAATAGATTATTAAAGTTTGTTTGCGAGGCCTCTGTGGCCTCTGCATGTGCAGAGTTTGTGCGCCAAGGGCGTATTTGCGCCGGCATATCATTAGTGCAAAATGTTTTGGGTAAAAAATAGGCTATTAAAAGGAACTGTCGGAATGGCGGTATGTTAAAAAAAAAAACATACCGCCATTCCGACCATAGGAGGAAAAAAGTGTCGGAATGGCGGTACGTAAAGGGAAATCCAAGGTGTAATCCCAAAAACACAAGACAATGGTTAAACCTAGAACACCAAAACAGGATTCCTACAGGTTTCTTCAAGTCAAATTCAAGTATTTTTAAGACCTTTTTAAGACCATTTATATAAAAACGTAATACCTATTTCACAGACTTACCGGCAAATAATTATTTTTTTTAATTTGTTAATTTATTTCTCAAACAAATGTTAAAATGTGGACAAAAAAAAAAGATTCAGCAGGCCACACAAAAGTTTGACTAACACAGTTTAGTTCTTTTTTTTTAACATTGGTTACATCAGCTAGCTACTCATTCCATGCTGGGAATATGGGGAGTAGAGAGAGTTCTGAACAATTGAATCAACAATTTCACCAACGATGAAAGTTTCATTTTCATCGTTGGTGTGGACCCAAAAGCTGCACGCAGTTCCACTCTAAATCTGTAGCTGGGAGGGCTGTAGCGCTAGCAGCTAGTTGGTTTACGTTAGCTGCTTCAGGCACATTAACAGCTAGCTGGCTAACATTAGCAGGTTGAAATACTCCGGCGATGGAAGGAGTTTGATATTTCCCTTTGGTTGACTTGATGTGCTTGGACGACTTGGCATGAGACTCTAAAGTCGTCATGCCCATGGTACCAAGCTGTATATTTGCATACAGTGCAAAAAGCTTGGAATACATTGTTGTCCGCCAGTTTTAACCAGTGACAAAATGCTTGCATTTCTCGCCAAACGTCGTTAAATTTACATTTCCCCATAAAACATGACATGGGTAAACTAATGTTAAAAACAAACTTCTTGTGTTGCGCTCTGCTTGACTTGTTGCTTGTGGTCCGTGTCTGTGTGGTGGCCCGTGCTGTCGCAAAGTGACATGTTCAGACCCAGAGCAGTTGCGTTCTCAATTATTGGTTCCACCACTCTTTATTTAGGCTACTTTATTTAATCGAAATAATAGTGGTTGACAAACGAAACTTTTGAGGAGAATGCGATACGAGAAGTTACATATTGCACAAGTTTTAAGACCCATATGTAAAAATTCAAGACATTTTCAAGTCTTTTTAAGGTTTTATTTCCAAAATCATAAATTCAATGCTTTTAAGACTTTTTAAGACTCCGCGGGAACCCTGCAAAATGACCACTGATAATGCAGACTATCTGGCAAAGAATGGGGAGGAATTTATACATGGAAGATAATTAAGAGACAGTGGAAAACTGGTGTGTCAGGGCTGCGTGGCATCCCCGCCTCCTGGTGGTAGATGGAAAACCAGGAGAAAACCAAAAAAAAACACTAAGCAGGCCCTGGAGTAGCAGCTGTGGCTGTGACAGTTCCTCTAAAAAAAAAAAAGGCTTTAATAGGTTATTAAAGGAACTGTCGGAAAGGCGGGATGTTTAAAAAACAACATATCGCCAGTCAAACCATACACACAGAAAAATCAAAGTACAGGACTGTACTTAAAAGGGTACAAATGCTTTGTCGCTCCAGTAGTACCCTATCATGGTACGAGCACTGTACCTTTAAAATGAGTACATTTTTGTACCTGCTTGTTTGCATCTCTAACGGAACATTTCTGCACCCCTAGTGACAAAAATGTTCTGATTAAAAAGGCACCAAATTTGTACCTAATGAGGCACAGCTGGAGTGACATGCTATTTTGTACATTTATGAGGCAAAAACATACCTATAAAATTGAGACAAAACACTTTACAATCATTCAGAGAAATTTATTAAAACAATTTGTTTACATCTTAAACCATTTTCTGTACATTTCATTAACCATTTAAATTTTTTAACATCTGAATTAACAACATAACCACAAAATCACAAAACATTAACCAAATTTATTTAGAACTGTTACAAACAACATATTCTGTGGCGAAACCCTCCCTGAAGCAATGACAGAAGCCATGTGTTGAAGGATGGATTCGGTCAACCACTCATAAGAAGACATTATTATTAGCATTCTGTATATCACTCAAGTAAGCTTTAACCTAAAAAAGTTAAGCCCCCATGAGTGTTAAGGCTGTTGCCTTAATAAACGATTTTGTTTTACTTCTTTCAATGACAACAATTAATAAGCCTTCAATTTCACTATATCCAAAAATATTACAGATTAATAATACTCCTCTGTAACATTCTATGCATTTACACAATACTTACCCTGGCAGCTGTCCTTAAGTATGAGTATTTGTTGAGTACGTCCTCCCCGGGCACTCCTTCCATAATTTCACAACATCTCCAGGTGAATGTTCATGCCATGCGGTCTTTGACAGTCAAGATATCTGGATGCGTCTTCCGACACTCACTTTGCAGCACATTCACATGGGCCTCAACAGATGTTGAATTATGTTGAACTCCCCAAGACAAAGTTCCTTTGGCACAAGGACAGAGACATGCTAAGTCTGCACACGTGTTGTATGTACTCTGAATAAAAATATCCACTGAACTGTATTAACAATTATTTGAATTTAATTCCTTTACAAGAAGCAATTAAAACATAAGTAATGCACATCGCAATGGACTTATAAATGTTTGATTAGCTGGCTTTCGACCCAAACTTGCAGATACCTCTTGGCTTTGAACTGATTTGTGTGGCCAAATTTGTCTTTCAGCCTTTTGACCTCGTTGTGGTGCTCGCCCTGCTTTAAATTTGCGCTTTAGGGACGTGTGCCAGTAAAAATAAAACACATTTCACTGTTGGGTACAATACTTTATGGAAATATACACACTCAATGCCGCCCAATGTCCCCCCCCCAAAAAAAACAGAAAACAGCCACATCTCTCAGGAAGGGGTATTTCACGATTAGTGCTTTGCTGACTTGAACATACTCTGCACTGGTTGGATACCTAGTTCAAAAGCAGCAAGAAGCTCAGCCTGTAGGTTTAGTCTAAAGGTAATTTCAATATCTATGAAGCTATAGTAATAGCAGTTATACTTACAGGGTGTATTCTGCCATAATTTCATACAGCACTCTTATTATTTTGTTGCATAGTTCGGGCCCTTTGTCACATGGTTCTTTTATGTGTTTTTATGTGCTTACAGGCTGTTAGTGGATGTATCTAACAGGAGAGTTATTGATGCCGTTTCTTTTGAAACATGTACTCTGGGGAAGACATGGCCCCTTCTGGCAAATATGCTTGCCACAGGGGACATGTACCAACGTCTTCTCTCTGAATTTCCTGCCCTTACTGTACCAACTTTTTCTGCTGCTGTAGCCAAGCATGGTGTAGAGCATTATATAACTACTGTAGGACCACCTGTTTTTGCACGTGCACGCCGTTTGGATGCGGCTAAGTTGGCCGTCGCCAAAGAGGAGTTTGCCTACATGGAGCGGCTGAGCATTGTGCGACCCTCAAACAGCCCGGGCTTCACCGTTACACATGGTTCCAAAGTCAGATGGGGGTTGGCGCCCTTGTGGAGATTTCCGGCGCCTCAACAATGTTACTACTAACGACAGATACCCCATCCCACACATTCAAGACTTTTCTGTGCATCTTTCAGGGGCAGTCGTTTTCTCTAAGGTCAATTTGGTGAGGGGCTACCATCAAGTGCCGGTCCATCCACAGGACATCCCCAAAACTGCTGTTATTACTCCTTTTGGGCTATTCGAGTTTTTGAGAATGCCGTTTGGACTGAAAGGGGCAGCGCAGACGTTCCCGCGGCTCATGGACTCTGTATTGAGGGATATGCCTTTCCTGTTCGTATATCTGGACGATATACTGGTGGCAAATAGTTCAGTGGAGGAGCACAGGTTACACCTCCGCCTATTGTTTGAGCGCCTCACTGCACATGGATTAATTGTGAATCCTGCTAAATGTCAGTTTGGGTTTTCAGAGATTGAGTTCCTGGGTCACAGTGTGTCACAGCAGGGTGCTGTGCCACTCCCTACCAAGGTAGAAGCAGTTTTAGCCCCTCCTCTGTGAAACCTCTTCAGGAGTTTTTGGGCATGGTTAACTTTTACAACCATTTCCTAGAGCTGCCCACATTATGCACCCTTTGTATGATGCATTAAAAGGCAAAATGGGTAACCAGGACATTGAGTGGACCATAGAGAGGTTACAGGCATTTGACAATGCTAAAACAGCGCTCAACAGCCTTGTTGACCCATCCCAACCCTGCAGCGCCTATCACCCTAACCTCTGATGCTTCTGATTATGCAGTCAGAGCAGTTTGTGAGCAGTGGGCAGACGGGGCCTGGAAGCCCCTGGCCTTTTTCAGCAGAAAGTTGCGAGAATCAGAAAAAAAGTACAGCACATTTGACAGAGAGCTCTTGGCCCTTTTCCTCGCCACACGCCATTTCAGGTTCCTCTTGGAAGGCCGAGAGTTCACCGCTTTTGTTGACCACAAGCCCCATTACGTTTGCTATGGCCAAAACCTCTGAACCGTGGTGAGCGCGGCAGCAGCGACAACTTTCTGCTATTTCCGAATTTACAACTGACATTCAGCATGTTGCCGGGAAGGACAACTTGGTTGCTTACTGCCTCTCGTTTGCCCAGGTTGCCACTGTCCATTTGGGAATGGATTATGCTGAGATGGCTGCGGACCAGCTGACGGACTCAGGTGCAGGCATTGCGCACAGCCGAGTCTAGTTTGCGGTTGGAAAATGTCACTTTTCACAATGGCGGTGTGACACTCCTATGGACAAGCCGCGCCTGGTGGTTCCGGCTGCTTGGCGCCGCCGTGTTTTTGATGCAGTTCACTCCCTGTCACACCCTGGGGTTAAAGCTTCAGTTAAGTTGGTGGGTGCCAAGTTTGTGTGGACCGGCCTCAGGAAGGACATTAAAACTTGGGCTTCAATGTACATTGCATGCCAACGTGCAAAGGTGCAACGTCACATTAAAGCTCCTTTAGGGCCCTTTCTGATTCCTGAGAGACGTTTTGAACATGTTCATGTTGATCTAGTCGGCCCTTTTCCCCCATCCCGAGGTTTTACTCACCTCCTGACCATGGTGGACAGGACCATGCGGTGGCCTGAGGCAGTTCCCCTGTCATCCACAACATCATCAGAGGTTGCCTGGGCTTTCATCTATTCCTGGGTGTCGCGATTCGGGGTTCCTTTGGACCTGACATCTGATAGGGGCTCACAGTTTACCTCTGAGTTGTGGAACACGGTAGCTGGGAGCTTGGGGGTCAAACTTCACCGGACCACTGCATACAACCCACAAGCCAACGGACTGTGCGAGCGGTTTCATCGTACTTTGAAGGCTGCTCTCCGTGCATCTTTAGTTGACAGTAGCTGGGTGGACAGGTTGCCATGAGTTTTGTTAGGCCTGCGCTCCGCTCCTAAAGAGGACCTGCACTCTTCCTCTGCTCAGTTGGTTCTAGGTCAGTCTTTGAGGGTCCCAGGGGAGTTCCTTTCTAGTGTTACGGGTTTGGGCCCTAGTTTTACAGGGAGGTCTGGATTACAGAGCGAGGCCATAGTTTTCTCACCTGTGGCGACGCACCACTGCCTTCCTCAATCATACATTCCCAAGGACCTTATATCGGCCAAATATGTATTTATCTGCCATTATGCACACCGTTCTCCCCTGCAGTCCCCATATGACGGTCCTTTTCGCGTGCTGGAAGCGGGGCCTAAGTATTTTCTGATCGAGATAGGGACTGGTCAGGACCGAGTTTCGGTGGATCGTTTGAAACCCGCTCACGTGTTCCAGGATGACGCAGTTGAGCTGGCTCGCCCAGCCCGCCGCAGCCACCCTCCCAGCCCTATTCCTGATGTTGGGCTTTTATCCTTACCTGTTCCTCCCTCACCTTCAAAATCTATTAGGCATAGTCGTGGGGGTACGGAAGTTAGATTGCCTAACAGGTATACTTGAGGTTTTGCAATGTACACTGTTTTGTTGTTTGTTTGTTTTTCTGCTGGTTTATGCATGTTGCAACTTGGGATGTTATTATGTGTGTTCTGGGGGAGCTGTGTGATGAATTAGAACGCACACACAAATAACATTCTATTTCTGGTCTCCATGACAACGGTTGTTGTCATGAAAACGAAATGTATGTTCTGTCAGTTGATGTCAGTTATTGTCAGTTTAATAGTTTTCTTTTAAGTGGAGTAAGGAGATGAATAAATAATAGAGACTTACCGAAACGTCGTCTCTTTCTCTTCAAACTCCACAATATTATAATTTTTTTTCAGTGTGAGAAATGCCACGTGTGGCATGTCAGCGTGTGAACTTGTTGAAATGCCTGTCTCACGCTCATAGCGTGACACTTGAGAGCCTTTTCAAAACATATCTGCTCTCCGTAGCTTCTCCTCTTGTCAAAACTGTTTCTCCTCTTTGCCGTGTGAGTGAGCCGTGTGCCTGCACAGCTCTCACTGCTGATTGGCTGTTACCTTGCTCTGTGTGTAACCAACCAGATGGTGCTGTGGGTGGGACAGTGCTGGAGACAGAGTAGAGACTACAGACTGAGAGGCGCGGCTGCATCAGAGCCAAAATAATCCGGATTGAAATTCATCTCTTATCGGCCGTTGGATTAAAAAAAAGGCCAATAAGTGTCAAAATGCTGAAAATCGTCGCCGATAATCGGTCGAGCCCTATTTTCTATAGCCGCTTAATCCGTCGGTCGGGTCGCGGGGGCGCGAGCCTATCCTAGGAGTCATCGGGCGAGAAGCGCTGTACACCCTGGACAGGTCGCCAGTCCATCACAGAGCTACACAGAGACAAACAACCACACACATGCTCACACTCACTCCTAAGGACAATTTTAGAGACACCAATTAACCTAACCCTTTTTCACTGCAGGGAATTGTGCATGCACACTGGTCGCTCGTGTCATTGGATATCCGTAGGATAATGCACGAAAATCTGCACATAACTTTTGGTACGTTTCCAAACGAACCCTTTCATAAGAATACGTTGGTGTCTAATGTTGAGCCGCACACCCACACACAGACCTCACTGTTTTTATTTCTGTTGACAGGTATGGGAATTATGTTCATGTTTCTTCTGTGATTAAATGTTAGTGCTCTGAGTTTTGTATGGGTTTTGGAGAGTATCTGAGCTTAATGGTTTTCTTTATGATGGTTGATTTGTGTTTTATTTATTCTAGTGGTAATTTATTTTATCCTAATTATTTAACTTGACATCATTTATAGATGTATATAGATATATACATTTTCTACTATTCAATTTTATTATGTTTCTGTTTTGTGTTAAAGAGGAATTAATGTTTTTAAATAAGTTAGTGTAAGTGGGTGTAAATCTAATTTGTAAGTGGTCATTGCCATTTCTGCTGACCGGAGTTACTGATGTTGAGCCGCACATCCACACAAGGAGCTCTCTGTTGAATTGGATACGAGTCCCTGTTTTTCATTCCCGCACAACACAACGCAGAGGAAAGCTACACAGCGAAAAGCTCACACCAGCTACCCATGCATGAGATAAAATGAGGAAAATACATTTATTTTCTAATGTCTAACAAAACCTTACAGGGGCTGGTCAGAGTCAACCAAAGGGCCATCAGTGGCCCGGGGGCCGTACAATGCCCAGGTCTATTCTTACCTATAAATTGTCTACCTATCTGAAAGAGTGAGTTTTGTTCACAGGATACAAGGTGTGAATATTTGAGAAATTAGCCGCCTGATCCCGCCCGCAGCAAAGTTCATACCGCCCGCTCCCGCGAAATTTGAGTTTCCCGAGGTTCCGCAGGACCCAATCCCAATGCAGCCCTCTAATACACAGAACGGTCTGAAAGGTCACACAGGGAGCATAAATGTAAAAAAATTAAAAACATCTACGTAGGCTATTATGCACAGCCTGTGTAATTTTTCATTTTTTAGCTCCACTTTCTGGTTTCTTTCCCGACATTTGTCTTTTTCCTTTAGACCTCTAGCATATTTACCAGCACATTGGATTCTGCTGATATACCTTTTTTAAACTGTGTATTGTAAAAGTGTCTTAGTAACAAAAAAAAGTAACAAAACATCCTTATTTGTTAGTTTAAATTTGTTTGTTTGTTTCGTCCCACTCTGTCAGTGTGCATATGGCTGCAATACCTTTATCCATCTATTTAGTAAAAGTGTTGTTCAGTTTGCCCTGGTCTGAAAAAAATAGTCTGTGAAGGCCAAAGCAATAACCTACAGTCTCCTCCCAATTTGTACTTTCTAACTATGTCTGTCAATGTTTTTAGTGTTTCAGTGGTCGTGATGTTATCATCCCCTGGTATCTGTGATTTTTGTCCCCTAGGCAGGACACCTTTTAGGAGCTGCAGGAGCAACCAGTCCTCACCAGATTGTCTTACTATCATAGTGATAATTAGTCCGACTCCCGTGTTTTTGTCATTGCGAGTTTTTCTAAGTATTTACCTTGCCTTTGTCTCCTAGTGCTCGTTTTCCTCATCCACTGTCATCCCAGTATCGACGTCCATGGTTGGATTCCTCTCTTCTGCCCGTTCCACTTACCTGCCTGCTCGCCCCACCACCAACTCAGGAACCTTGCACCACAGCCAGCACCCTCCCCTCCACCTTGGATTCCTTCTGGAAATAAGTAAGGACAGATCACTTTGGACTTTACACCAAACTGGAAATTCCTCTAACCTTCTCCCCCTTCCCACAGAGTTCCACATTTCAGCTCTCAACCCTCCACAAACTCCTCTTACAAATAAATTACTCTGATTCGTCTCGAGTTCTGTGTCTGCACTTGAGTCTTTGTTTGTTTGGCAGCTAGGCTTCTAGCCGGGACACATCTTCAACTTGCGCCTGTTGCAGGAAAGAGTACCTTTTCAATCTTGGAAGAGGACCTACACAATCGACCATTATGAGAGTAAAAGGCTCCGCCTCTGTAAGGGAAAGCGGTAAGTGAGCCACTGGCATGGACAGACTTGATTTACAAACCACTCGCACCTCCTTGTAGTAGCATTGGGGCAACACCACCTGCTCCAGGATAGCCCAGCTGGCATCTGCTGGACTTGTAGGAGGTCTCCACTTCCTGAACAGTACCTTGTCCTTGACAAAATAACATTTTGGCTTCTCCTAAGCCTCTTGCACATCACGTCACAGCCATCCTAAAAGCATACTGCAGAGAGAGATCCTTCTGTTGTTTTTCCACCAAAGATTCATCACTCAAGGGCAACACCTCATTCCTTCTTAGCACAATTTGGTCTTCTTTTACACCCTCTCCATTGACTGCTTCATCTTCCTTTGTTGTGGACAAAAGAGTAGTCAGACTCACCCATGCAGCCTCTTATGGGGAATTTCTGAATAGGAACAACATAGAAACATAACAAGCCAATATACACAGAATTCCCAATAACCTCAGTTTGTGAGATCATCCTATACTTCCTGATATCATTCTGTGCATATGTGGCCTAAACTCAATCTTTGTCTGGCACCACTGTGTCTTAGATTTCTGCAACATCTTCATCATTGCCTGGAGAGAGAACACTGTGACCCTAAAGAATATGTGGTTCGAGTAGTGTCAAGGCCGTGCTCTCCCCCATATATCCCCCCGAAATCACTTATCAGTGATTTGATAATTAAATGACCTAACCTAAAAACCTAAACTATCACCACACATGATTAACACAAGATTATTAAAATAAAATAAATTTAAATAATCAATTGAAACAAATTCATCCAGAAATGGAAGAAAATATAACTATATATATATATATATATATATATATATATATATAACAGAATCAACGATGAATCAAAGAAATTACCAAACATAAAACATAAAGACAAAAACGTTACTTAAAAAAAAAAAAAAATCACAACATGAAAACCAATAATCTCAACAAATGACAAGCTAAAACTGAAAAACATATACAGTGTGAACTTATACCCTGAACAAAAAAATTAACCCTTTAGGCGCCAGATGTTTTTTTCTAAAATCCTTGATTTTGACAAATACATTTCAAAAGGCTATATCTTAAAACTGATAGGAGATAGAGACTTTCTGTAAATTAGAGAAATATTGAGGATGACCCAACGTTTATGTAGGAAGCAAATTGACATGCCTAATTTGCATATTATGACGTCATGGCGTGGCGGCCATCTTGGATTATAGAATTTTTATGAAATTTTCATGTTTCAATGATGAAATGCAGCCTTTTCCCCCAAATATGCCCCTATGAATGTCTGTGCTATATTCAATATTCTATATTCAATGCGCTAGACAATGCAAAATGTTCATGGAAATAGCTAAGAGTAAACCAACACTGTAAATTATTTCTAGTAAATGGCCGAAAAAATGCACATGAGCGATAACCTCACGTTTGCCTGCAGAGGTCAAAATAGGCCTATGCCTATCCATCCAGGTGACACTGTTTGTAGTTTTTTATGGTGTGATACCTCTCATTGCATGGTACCACACAAAGACCCACCCCACACTGCCTACACCTGCATTTTGTCTGACGGCGGCCTTTAGGCCGGGTTCGATCAGAACATACGACACAATCTGGGTGGTCATCAGCCTTATACAGAAAGTGACGTTCTGTGAGTCTCTGTGGCATTTCTCCCGATGACTTCTTCCTCCCTTTATGGCTCTCTTTCCTGGAGTAGCCTTCCAGTAAACCAGTTACCACTTCTTGCACAAAGACCTTCAGAGACTTGTGAGAAGCTGGAATACAGCTTCAGTAAATTATGTGAGCATTCACCATACTTATGCTAAGAATAGCATTGAAAATTCTGTTATACCACTTTCTTTATCTGTGGGGAAAGAGTTAGGTCTTCATTCTTTGATCTGCAGTGTCAATGCACCCCATGAATGAATTATAATCATCAACACACACAGGTGTATTTATTCATCTGTAACTACTGGTAGTGTGTTTTGTCCTGATGCATTTTCGATTTCACTGACTTCAGACCAAATCTTGAATGTGGCTTGATTTCATGGGAGGCTAAAAACTGATGGGCAGAACGATTTGTTTATACAGTCAATAAAATCCAGAAATCATCATTGAGAAAAAGTGACAAAAAATCTAGGGCCGAATCAGCATTGGATAGTTCTCTGTCCCCCTGATATCCAACTGTTTCATCAAATGGCTTTATCTAATTTTGCTACCCCATCTCATCAGTCAAATACTCAAAGCCTGCATTTACATAACCTGGCTTAGTGAGACGCATGTTGGCTGACTTTGCTCTGCGCTGAGTGACAGCGCGTCTGCCTCTAAATGCGCTCCTGTCATGTTTCCACCAAGTGCGCCAACACGCCCTCCGGTCAGTGAACAGACAGCATGGCTGCGTCTGCATGACCTGCGCCACTACGTTTTCCCCCAGCTCTCCCACTGACACTTCGACCACATCTGACATGTCCATCAGATTTGTCAAGCTACTGGCTGGGCGATCAGCGCCGCGTCCCTGCCTCACCAGTAGTCAGACAAAGTGTTTTCCTACACCAAACACCAACTTCAGATCCTTTACCCAGAAATGTAGGTGGTGAGGAAAATGTTTCACGGGGTCGAAGTTTGCATCAAGGAGTTAGCAGGCGTGGTAGTATTGGAGGGAACAAGGCTGGGAGTAATGTGGGTGTTCTGTCTTTTTATCGAGCTTGCCAAGTGAACGCTGTGCTTTCTGACACGGTGCCTTCACAAAGTGTCCACGAATGCGCAACTAGTAGCTTGACAAATCTTGATGAACATGTCAGACATGGCCGAAGTGTCAGTGGGAGAGCTGGGGGAAAATGTAGCAGCGCAGTTTATCCGGTCTGTTCACTCGACGGGAGCGCGTGTTAGCACACTTGGTGGAAACATGACAGGAGCGCAAGGTGGCACAAGTGGTGCATTTAGAGGCAGACGCGCTGTCACACAGCACAGAGCCAAGTCAGCCAACATGCGTCTCACTAAGCCAGGTTATGTAAATGCAAGCTTTGATTATTTGACTGATGAGGTGGGGTACCAAAATTGGATAAAGCCGTTGGATAATTTTTCGGCCATTTATTAGAAATAATTTACAGTGTTGGTTTACTCTGCTATTTCCCTGAACATTTTGCATTGTTATTATAGCACATTGAATATAGAATATAGCACAGAGATTAATAGGGGTGGACTGGCAACCTGTCCAGGGTGTCCCCCGCCTTTCGCCCAATGACTGCTGGGATAGGCTCCAGCCCACCCACTACCCGACCGACGGATTGACGGTTTAGAAAATGAATGGATGGATGTATTAATAGGGGAATATTTGCGGAAAAAGGCTGCATTTCATCATTGAAACATGAAAATTTCATAAAAATTCTATAATCTAAGATGGCCGCCAGCCCATGACGTCATAATATGCAAATTAGGTGTGTAAATTTGCTCACTAAATAATCTTTGGGTCATCCGTAACATTTCTCTATTTTACAGAAAGTCTCTATCTCTTATCAGTTTTAAGATATAGCCTTTCGAAATTTATTTGTCAAAATCAAGGATTTCAGAAAAAAAACTTTGGCGCCTAAAGGGTTAAGAGCCCTCATATGCTCCGTTCCCAAAGTTTGAGTGGCTCCCATCAGGCTGCTGACTTTGCTGCCCCATCTACAGAACTCAGAGGAGGAAAGCCACCTTTGTGGCCTAAGCCGTGCTGCTCCTAAACTCTAAAGACCCATAATGCACTCTTCATTTCTACTTTACCCATGACTGAATGCAATTCAGACATGTAATATATCTACCTCAGGCTCTGCATAGCTAATCATAGTGTTTTGTTTGGCACTGTAGTATTTTAGAAGTTAGCAATTAGGTATTATTGTGTCTCCCTGTTCTAATATTTTTAGCTTTTTAAAATTAGCCCAAATTTGTGCAATGAACGTACTCTGTGACTATTTTCTTGTCCTTGTTTAGTTGTTTTAGTGTTTACATTGTTGACTTTTTTGCTGCTCTATGTGCCTCGAATTGCCGCTCGGGGACAAATAAAGTTTTTTTTAAAAAATTGAATGCAAAGAGGACCGTGCAAATGGCAAAGAAAATCCTCAGGCAACCGGACCCAGTGGTGGCTCTAATGGCCTATAGGTCCTCCCACTTCTCTATCACTGGATTCAGCCTAGCTGAGTTGGGAAGGAAAATAAGAACCACACTCCCAACACGAGAATAAGCTCCTCCCAAAATGGCTGAAGAGCTCTTTTGTGAGGGAAAAGGACAGGAGGGTGAAATGTAAAAAGGCTTTCCACTACAACCGCAGGCATGGAGCCAGATCAGAAACTGTCCTACGTGCTGGAAAAACTGTACTTTCCAAATTGGATCATGAAAAGTATTGGTCTCTGCCACTAGTGATCTCCAGTGAGACCACTACTCCAAGAGCCTTCATCATCAGGACACAGCAAGGAGCGGAGCTGAGGCGTAAATTCCCTCACCTTCAACCAGGACCAAAAGCTCAGCACCCTCCAGCAGTGTCCAGTGAAGACCTTCACGTCAGAGACAGTTCCTAGGATTCAGAGTGAGATTGTTCCTACAACCCCTTCAAGTAAAACCATGACTGTAAAGTGTGGAAACCAGTCAATAGGCTTAATCTGTAAATGTTTGGATATTTCAGTGTACATTAACCCAGTGATTCCCAACCTTTTTTGGCTTGTGACCCCAATTTGACATGATAAATTTCTGGCGACCCCAGGAACAATTTCTTTTCTATAATTAGTTCTTTATCATGTTTGTTTTACTGTGTTGCAAATACAAAGTAGCCAGATTAGTGCACAAAGTGACATTTTATTTTCCCTGATCAGGAAATACATGTACAGTTAATTACAAAGCTTAAAATTAATAATAAACAAACAATGAATGACCCCATTTAAATTCCACGCGACCAAACGTGGGGTCGCGACCCCAAGGTTGAAAAACACTGCATTAACCCCTTAACATTCCTGCAACTTTTGCCTGACCCTCCTAACAAAAAAAGCATACCCAAAGTAAATTGAAAGCTGTTCTTGAACCATTTGGAGTAGAGGCCTAGTTGAGGTCTTCACCCACACCAGTCAGAATCTCAGTAAGTGCTACTATAACAGAGTAATATGAGCTTGACTACACTGAAAAAAATGGATTTTTATGTCTGCCGAATTTTTGTTCCCAAATATGTGCCTTAAAAGGGACTTTAGCATAGGGCTGCGGACTGGAAAACACAATGGGACTAGAGCCTTAAGTCTGACCTTGTCCCACTTCAAATTTGACTATAATACAACAAATATATATTATTTTTTTCTACAGGTTTAACTAAGGGTAGGATCAGGCTTGCCAAACTGCGGAAAAATTGTGCCATTTAGAGACCTTTGTAAACGTGGGAGAAAGGCTGCTATTCTTGAATGCTTCAACATACAGTCATGATCTTGGGCTCCAATGAAAGTTCACACTTGGGACTGTCCTATCCCATCTGCTTGAATGGTCTTTACAAAGGCTTATGTCACAACTCGGTCCCTCCGTTCGTCGCAGTATTGTTGTCTAGCAGTGCCAACATCACGCCTAAGATAATCCAAACTCTTTTCATATGTCATTACACGATGGTGGAATGACCTATCGAGCGCTACCAGAACAGGGGCGTCCCTGTCTATCTTCAAGAAACTCTCGAAAACCCAGCTCTTCAGAGAGCATCTCCTATCCTAGCACTTGTACTTCCCTACCCCCTCTATCTCTGCACTTTATCTTTCTGTACTTTCCTCTATGCCTGCACTCTATCTCGACTCTGTCACCTCTGACAGAGTCGGACTAGTGGGTTCCTTCTATGTAGTTTATTGTTAGCTTTTTATAGCTGTTATATCTTCATTTGTAAGCGCTTTGGATAAAAGCGTCTGCTAAATGCATAAGCATAACATAACATCCCACATCCAGATCCACTGTCAGAATTACTGACAAAGCGTAACAGAAGCACAAACACATTGCTTCTATAAACAGAGCTTTGTGCATACAATAAAGAAAAGTCCAAACAAATAGTATGGTCTTAAATACAATTATTTTATATCTAAAAAAAATAAGTACATAGTAAACAACACTGCACACTATTTACAATTGGTATCTACATTATCTGCTGTTGGCAACATGCCAATCATTGTAGCAGTCTCGACCTGGCACAAAGTATAGGGGCACATCACATGTTGCACACTTTACAGGAGTAGACCCTGCCTCTGCCAACTCCAAGGCTAAGGTCTCCCTAAATGCCTTCTGGTGCAAAGAAACCTCATCTCTGCTTATGCCATGTTCTTTGTGCAAGATGAAGGTATTCACAATAGCAATGTCCATGAAGTGGTAGAAGAAAGTCTACTTCTGTGTTTTGTGCAAGACCTTGTAGTATCTTATTAGGCCATCTGATAGGTTGACTACCCCCATGTATCTAAAAGGACAGTTGGAAAAACATAATCGTATCAAAATATGTCCAGCACACGAATGATTACATTTCAGGCGGAAAATACTTATACACAGTACATACCAGTTGTACTTTTTTTACTGCTGGTGGAACAGGGATGTCTTTCAGGGTCCACGGCCCATCTCCACCTTTGACCCTCCACTGGACAGCGTCCTCTCTGTGGGCTGTGTGCAGAGTGGAACACACAAAAAAAATATATCTCTTGTGTCTTTCCAAGGGAGGAATAGGATGGAGTCGTACCTCAGCCACCTGGTGCTCCCTTGTGGTGATTTGGAGCTCAGGCTATTTGTTTTCGATTTTGGATAGCCAATCTAGTTGGTTTGGATGGTCCCACATGCCCTGAACTTTTGCTGAAGTAGGTTACAGAAAAGCATTGGACTTGTGGACCAATTGTCTCTCAAAGAAGTTTATACCCAGTTCCCAGTAGGTTGGTGTTGACCAGCTGCATTTCCGTTTTTCTGATCATTAGCAGCATCCTCTGACCTACTGCTAACGTGCAGGGACTAGCATATTGGGAGGAACATTTTACATGACATGACTAACTTTGGGAATGGAAGGCTGTACAGTTTTGCCCCTCTCCAGTATTCGCTAAATGAACAGCATTTTAGGAATGATATATATATATATCATTTCATTTCATATCTTACATTCCATCAATGTTTTCCCTTTCGACGTCGCTGAGTTGTGGAAGTTCATTCAGCAAACAAGTCAGTGTAAAAGTCAGTGTAAAAATCAACTGCAATATTCTGTATTTCCTGCAAATCTGTTATCACTCTCCCATCCAACGATTTCAAGACATCTGTTTACTTTTTACTGAGAAATTCTCCAAGTTGAAGAAAAATTAAATTGAGACATTCATATTCTTTGTGGCTCATATCACAAGAGCTAATAAGGGGCCGTTCATTCTGTCATTTTTTTGTATTTGTGAGTGCCACCATTGATGGTGGGACCCAGTAATACCCCAGTTGTGAAAAATGATCTTTTTTTGGAAGTCCGATGTGACCAAAAGGCCCTTGCCAAAAGACTAGAAAAAAATAACCCCTTATGACCAGACAGGTTTTATAAAGGTTAGACACTCATTCACTAACATATGCAGGCTAATTAATCTCATAGACTATTCCACCATCAACAACTTGGAACCAATCATCTCTCTAGATGCAAAAAAGTATTTGATTGAGTCAATTGGAAATTCTTATTTGCAACCTTAAACTATTTGAGTTTGGGTCATACTTCATCAACTGGGTAAGAATACTATATAGTTCCCCCAATGCATGTGTCAGGACAAATTATCAAACTTCTCCAAGCTCCAATCTACAGAAAGGTACCAGACAAGGTTGCCCACTTTTTGCTTTTCTTTTTTTTTTCATTGAACCTCTAACAGCTGCTATCAGACAAAATATAGATATTAAAGGCATCCAACCCAAAAATGTTAAGCATAAGATATGCCTTCATGCTGATGATGTATTACTTTTCCTCTAGAACTCACAGGCATCTCTCGATCAGACTACATTTATCATAAATTCTCAGCACTTTCTGACTATGGTCTAAGACCATCTTTCTTCCTAGTAATTGTAGTTTCCAGAGTATACCTGCTATCACGTTACAGTCAAGAAATATTACATATTTATGTATTAACATTTCCTCAGGCTCTCAGAGCTAACAAAGCTAAACTATATTCAGCTTTTAAAGATAGTAGACGACGATCTCACACGATGGCAGTCATTACCCATATCAGTTATGGGGAGAGTTGCTACCATTAAAATGATGGTCTTACCAAAAGGTAACTACTTGTTTTAAATAATCCCCATAAAACCATCTGTTACTTGGTTTAAGTCACGAGTTTCATAAATCTCAAAATTTCTGAGGAAAAACAAACCACCATGTATTAGTTTAAAAAGTCTACAAAAGAGCAAAGACAGTGGTGGATTAGATTTACCTAAATTTCAGCACTATTTCTTAGCCAATAGGTTACAATATATATAAAAATTGTTTAAACCTCGACTACAAGGTGAACCATGGCTAAAAATGAAGAACAGGTACTATGTGATAGTCTGGAAATATCTGACCTGCCATTTATTAGTTCATTAGTTCCATGTAAGCTTACACCCATCTGGAACAACCCTGGACTTCCTGCAAAACAACATGGGATTGGTAACAAAAAATTCTAGAATATCAACAAATTAAGTCTATAATAACTAAGAAATATATCTGCAACCAACTAGACGTATAACTCCCTATTAGGGTAGCTGAATTTTCAACCATCTGCACCCCAAAATTGCAATAAAAATATATTTAAAAAAATGATTGTCCGAGATGCATTACACAATTTCTGTACCATCCTCAAAATGGGAGGCAAATCTATCCATCAGTTATAAACAGATCTTCTGGCCACTAATATGTTTAAACACCTTTAGAATAACTAAGTAAGTAAGTAAAGACAGTAGTCACAAAGTGCTTCAGTGAGTACAAACTAGACAGCAACATATAGTCAATATCAGTCTGAAGAGCCTGGGCTAGAATGCTTGTTTAAAAAATAATGTCTTAAGTTGTTTTTTAAAAACATTGACAGAGTCAAGTGATCGCAAGATAAGTGGTAATTCATTCCACATTCTTGGTTCAACAGCTTGGGAAGATCTGTGTCCTCGGGTCCTAAAGCGAGTGAGAGGGACCATCAATAGATATTGATTAGAGGATCTCAAGCTACGAGATGAAGCGTAAGGCTGGATCAGATTACAGATGTAGGGAGGAGCCTGTCCATGGAATGTTCCGAATGTCAAAACCAAAATTTTATAGTTTATGCAGTAAAATACAGGGAGCCAGTGAAGAGATTTTAAGACGGGGATAATGTGGGCTCTTCTGTCAATGCACGTCAAGATCCTCGCAGCAGTGTTTTGTACAAGCTGTAAACGAGTCAAATCCTTCTTGCTTAGACAGGTGAACAGGCTGTTACAGTAGTCTAGACATGATGATGCATGATGATCTGGTGGGTGGGGCTCTTTGGGTATGTAGGCTGCCCAGAGGGCCGCGCTCCCAGTTCTACAAGTTTGGCTGCCCCTCAATTTTAATTGCTCACTATTAGAAAATATTGAAGAGCCAGAAGGGTGAGGGGAGGGGTCTTCTTCCCACACCCCTGCTTCCTGGTTGCTGCTCGGGGCGGGAGAGGCCAAGAGGATTAATTAATTGTTCTGCTGGTTCGGGGTCTGTGGTGGCTGGGGGGCTGCTGGCCCCCTGGTGTGCCCGCTGCGCTACACCCCAGCGGAGTCGAGGGAGGGAGGACGTGTGGATGTATGGGACGTGAAAGTGTGTGTGGTAATGATTGGGCCTGGATCTGGGACTTGCTGTCGCCTGGCCTGCCTGTGCTTCTCCCGTTGGGGGGGGCGGCGTTGCCTCTCCCCGCTGCTCGCGACTTCACCCACCTGTGGGCACGTCTTGACTCCCAGGGCACTTGGCCAGGGGCGCTGGGGCAGGCGCTGACCCACTGTGTGGCTGTCTGGGGCGCTTGGCCCTCCTGGGTATTGGGTGGGGCCTCTGCCGGGGGGTTTGGGGGCGCTCGGGCTCCTGGGGCCCGGGTCCAGTGCACGGCCCGTGTCTGGGCGGCTGGGGCCTGGCGGGGTCGGTGGGCTGTTGCCCTTGGCTCCCGGAGGGCCTCTGCCCTATGCTTATGGGGGCTCTGTCCGGGGGCTTCCTCTGCCACGGATTGTTGTCTGTTTTGTTTTTTACAGGTGTAGCAGCTGGTTATCTGGTTTTTGTTTCTATTTTTGTTCTGTTTCCTCTTCTTTCCTCTTCTTCTTTCCTTGTCCCCCGGTCCGGTTCAGTTCTATTACATGTCATATATTGTAAACAGAAATAAATAAATGGGTATCAAGGGGAGCTTTACATTTATAAAACTTCCCTTGGCAAAGCAAATCTGTTTGGCATCAAAGGTATTCAGACTACAATTCTGCTGCCATAATGCTGAACAGGACAAGGGAAAAAAAAAAAAAAAAAAGACATGATGATGCATGTATCTACAGTTCAAGATTATTTTTAGAGATGATACTTCTGAGTTTGGTGATGTTACGCAGCTGGAAAAAGCAGGTCTTTAGCAACTGTTTTGTGTGATGTTCTAGAGACATGGCTTTGTCAAAAACGACTCCTAAATTTCTCAGGCTAGTTTTGGATGTCTGCCTGAGGCTGCCTAAGTGCTATTTGATGCCAGGAATAGCACTCTGGGACACAATCTGGGGCAATGATGAGGGTCTCAGTTTTGTTTGAGTTTAACTGAAGATAGTTATCAATAAATCATTGTTTTATTTTTGATAAAAACAGTTGGTCAGGGAGCTCAATTTATTGATCTCAGATGTCTTAAAAGAACAAGATAATTGGATGTCGTCCAAAAACAGGTGATAAGAGATGTCAGCAAACTGTTGTATAATCCTCCCTAAGGGGAGCATGTACAGAAGAAATAGAACTGGTCCCATGACAGAACCTTGGGGTAACCCATATAGGAGACCTGCAGGGTCGGATGTTAAGTTGTTCACAGAGACACTAAAGCTCATGCTGGTCAAATAGGAGGAGAACCACTTTAATACTAAACCAGTCATCCCAACCACATCCCTCAGTCTGTTTATCAGAATGAGGTGGTCAACTGTATCAAAGGCAGAGGAGAGGTCCAATAGGACTACCACAGTACATCTCTCTGAGTCGGCTGACATCAAAATGTCACTGGACACTTTGAGTAGGGCTGTTTCGGTGGAGTGGTGTTTCCAGAAGCCTGACTTGAAAGTGTCAGAAATGTTATGGGCCTCTAAGACCGATGTAAGTTGGTTGGACTCCACCTATTCTAATATCTTGGCCAGGAATGGAAGCTTGGATAAAGGCCTAAAGTTCTGTAAGTCTGATGGATCAAGAGAAGGTTTTTTTAGTTTTGTTTCTACAATTGCATGTTTAAAAGAGCTGGGGAACATGCCTGATGACAGGGACAGGTTAAACATTTTGGTAACCCCAGGTCCAACAATTTCAAAGACATTCTGGAAAAGCCTGGTAGGGAGGACATCGGATGCGTTAGAGGATGGTTTAATTTGGGACATCAAAGCTAAGACACACTCATGTGGTACAGCTTAGGACAAAGATCAGGTGTGATAGGGAGGCTCAATATTGACTAAGTTGCAGCAAGAAGAGGGGAATTCTGTCCTTTATTTTCAATAAAAAAGTGTAAAAAAAACCCATTGCATTCAGCTTTGCAAATCACAGGGGCAGTCAGGACAGCAGGAGACCAGGGGCAGTTTTTAATATGGGCAAAGTGGGCAATCGCCCAGGGCGCAATCTCTGAAAGGGCGAGAGAAAGAAAAAAAAAGTATTCAGCTATTTTTATAGCTGAATATACAAATTCGACTGTTTGGGTTTTTCTAGTTTCAACAATGTGTAGCTAGCTTAAACCGTACAGCCCATTATGTAGAAGCAGAAGACAGACGCGGATTATGTCAGAGGCTTTTCCGCCACAGAGTTGATTCTCAAGTCAAGTGCTTGCTCAATGAAAGATGGTAAATAAAAGGTAAAAAAAGCTGTCAGGTGCCCAGTTCAGGAAAATAAGGAAATAAGAAGCAGAGAAAAGGACAAAAGGTAAAGGTATGCTGTCATGTCAGTGTCTGAGTATTATGCATGCAATGAAACGCATAGCAATAGCCTAATGTGAATTAGTGTGCTTATTAGCATCTTGCTAATAATAGCTAGAAGTAGGAGCATTAGCTATGTTATGCTATTACTTATATACATTAATTTCATTGTTAAGCCATGATAAAAGCAGTGTGTGGCCAAAAACTATTGGCTTTATTTAATTAGTTCCACTATAATCTAGCTGTTTACATTAAAACTTAAAAACTATAGAAATTTTGATTATGAATTATAAAAAGAGTGCCCCTGTCTCTACCTAACGTCTAACATTTTGTAAGCTATACTTTGTGATATAGCTTTTTGAATCATTTGGAGTATGTTATGCTTAGGTAATTGGGTGTTAACTATTGTGTTGTGCATTCTGCATTCTAAAGTTTAATAAATTGTGTATAATGGCATATTTATTTGAATTGGGTATCTGATGCAAGTTCAGTGTATTAGACTTATATTTTGTATTTTAATGTCAATTCAAAGGCAAATATTTTGGAGCACCCTCTACTACTAGTCAGAATGAGGAGCCGTGTACCTCCTCAGCCACACAGGCCTCTCCAGAAATGGTCCAGGAGTCTCAGGAAGAACCATCTGCCTCCTCAGCCAAAGATGTCTCCACTGTTGTCTGTTTGGATGAAGACTTACTTGGCTCTTCAGGTGTGTCAATGCACATTCACTTGTGTGTGTTTGTGCTATTTATGTTATTATTTATTACTGTGGACTGGCGACCTGTTCAGGGTGTACCCCGCCTCTTGCCCGATGATTTCTAGGATAGGCTCCAGCCCCGCCGTGACCCGACAGTTGATATAGGAAATGGATGGATTAATTACTATTATATTATTTATCACTTTTAATTATTTGAATAAAGAGGTAGTTTGTGCAGAATAATGTGTCGTGTCCTCTGTGTGCATGGTGGTGGGGTTGGCAGGAACAATGAGGAATGGGTGTGTTTGCCAAGGTGGATGGGGGTGCAGAGGGGGGTGTTTGACCAGGGCGCATGTGGTGGCACGAGGTGTGGGGCGGTCTGCCTTTTAAGGTGATATTGATAAATATAATTGTTGCCAGACAATGGCACCCTGGGAATTTATTTTTTAAGTGGACTACCCCAACTGGAAGAAGGCATTGAGGTCCGTTATGCAAGTAGGCAGAGACGGCAGTCTGATAAATACAAAAATACTTTTATTTATACAAGTTCTTAGTTACAAAACTAATGTTAAAAATATTACTCACTGAGGGGGGGAATAAAGGGGACCAATCAGTGCCGAGACCTACTGTGAAAGACTGTACCCAGAGGGCAGGGGGATCCCAGGGACACCACACATGATTTCCCTTCCTCACAACGAGAAAATCAAATCAAATGCAAACAGTACAAAAAGAGGACACCATGACACCAATCCACCTTCGTAGGCACAGCACCTGAATGGGGGAGACCAGAGAGCAACCAGTTAGGAACGGTAATGAAAACAAACAACTAATCACAAGAGAAATCAAACAATTAAAAAAAAAAAAAAGGTACATTATCTATAATAATAAAGCACAATGACAAATAAACAAAACCACACGGTCCTCTCTCACATGCACACGTACACACAGATGTGGCTGCATAAACTCAAAGAGAGACCGTGTTGCATGACACGGATTTGGAAACCGATGTGACAAGAGTACGGACATATTGCTAGCAGGTGCAAAGGCAAAAGAAGGTGTGCAAGGGATCATGAAAATGGGAAGTGTGGGATGGGTGTGAAACCAAAATGCTGTAGCTGTGGAGGAGAACATAGTGTAGCATACTGGGGATGTGAGGCTATAAAGAGAGAGATAACAGTGCAGCAGATGAAAGTGAATGAGAAAATATCGTACGCTGAAGCTGCCAGGAGACTGCTCTCCTGGAAAGGAAAATGGCAGTGGTAAGCAACAGAATAGAGAGAAACAAGTGGTGACAGATATTGGGCAAGAAATTGAAAAGAAAATGGTGGAGGAAAAAGATTCATACCAGGGGTCATAAATGCGACTGCAGATGTTAAATCTAAAACAGAAAGAATACAGATTAAAGCAGCAGTACATCATCTGGGTATGAGAGGGATAAGATGGGAAGAAGTGAGAGATGACTTGAGTGTTCAGGCTAGTCAAGAATCATCATGTATTGGATAGTATTAATAATAATGATGATAATCCTTCAATGGGATGCAAGACGCCTAATTGCTAAAGTTCAGGAATTTAAACAATTTATCTATAGTCAACAGGAAAAACCAGATATATTATGCATCCAGGAATCATGGTTAAAACCAAATGTAGCTTTTATTATTACTACAGGATATGTGGCAGTCAGAAGGGATAGGGAAGAATGGATAGGAGGTGAGTGTGTCACGTTTGTAAAAGAGGGCATTCCTTACAAGGTTATCGATATTGGAGTTGAGATGGAGAATATTATAATAGAAAGATGGATAGGTGAAGTACAGGGAAGGAGCCTGCTATAGACCTAACAATAGTGACCAATGTATTAGCATCACTTTGTGAATGGAATGTGTATCAAAAAGGGACCATAGGAAGTGATCACTACCCTATATATATATAATAAAACCAATACAGCGACAGTGCACGACACCGAGAGAGTAGGGGGGAGATGGATCTTAGAAAAAGCAAATTGGATAGACATCACAAAGGAAAGTGAAAAAAATCTGGCTCGGGTTAGTGATAACATGGAGGTGGAAATGATGGACAAGGACATAAAGCAGGGGATCATATCAGCAGCAAACAGCTATATAGCTAAAAGTTCAGGAAGAAAGAAAAACAAGTTAGTACCATGGTGGATGAAAAACTGCAGACAATCAATAAAGAGTAGAAATAAAGTGTTTAAGTTAGTTAAAAGATACCATAACTTTCAACACATTATTCAATATAAGCAAGCACAAGCAATGGTAAGGAGAACAATAAGACAAGCAAAAAGGTCATATTGGAGGAAATTTTGTGGATCGATTGGGAACAAAAACGAAAATAGGAGAAGTATGGGGAATGTTGAGGAAAATGGTGGGGGATAGGAAGGGTTGGAATTATCCAGTCCTGAGTTCTGGAGATGAAGTGGCTATAACTAAAAACGAAAAGGAGGAATTAATGTTTAAAACTTTTGTTGCAGTGCACAGTTCAAATAATTTAACTTGAGGAGGGAAGAAATGGCAGGAAGAAAAATAGAGACGAAAACAGGGAGGTGTTAAAAATAAAGGAAAGTAGAGAAAATGAATTAGATGTCCCATTTACAATTAGAGAAATGAAATGAGCAATAGAGAATACAAGAAGGAGTGCGCCAGGCAAAGATGGGACATGTTACACTATGATCAAACATTTAAGTGAGGGGGGATTAACAAAGATATTATCATTATTCAATAAAGTCTGGAAAGAGGGGAAAGTACCACAAAGTTGGAAGGAGGCAATAATAGTACCAATTAGGAAACCGGGAAAAGATCATAGTAAAACAATAAATTACAGGCCCATAGCACTAACATCACATATAAGTGAGAATGATAAATGAAAGGCTGATGTATTAAATAGAAAAAAGGGGATTGGTGACTAGATATCAGAGTGGGTTTAGAAGAGGTCGGAGCACTGGATCCAGTAGTGTGCATTGAAGATGATATAAGAAAAGATCAAGTAAATAAAGAAACGGTGTCAACAGTGTTTTTTTATGTTGAAAAGGCATATGACATGTTGTGGAGAGAGGGATTGCTAATTAAAATGCATTGAATGGGAATTGAGGGAAACATGTTCAATTAGACTATGGAAGTGAAAGATTTATACACGTTAAAATAGGGTCAGAGGTGTCAGAGAGCTATATGGTAGAGAATGGTACGCCGCAGGGGAGTGTAATAAGTCCAACGTTATTTACAATAATGATAAATGATATATTTGACTGTATACCAGCAGGAATGGGAATATCTTTGTTTGCAGATGATGGGGCATTATGGAAGAGGGGAGGCAACATAGATCACATAGTTAAGAAACTGCAGGAAGGGATAGATCAAGTGGAGAAATGGGGAGAAGAGTGGGGTTTTAAATTTTCAGTGGAGAAAAGTAAAGTAATGTTCTTCTCAAAAAAGAAAATTAGTGAAAATAAAAAGTTAAAATTGTATAGATAGAACGTAGAGAGAGTAAGCAGCTTTTGATTCTTAGGAATGATTATGGATTCTAGATTAACATGGAGAGAACATGTGAAAGGAATAGTCTAGAAAAGTAAGGGAGTATTGAATATTATGAGGTGTTTGGCCGGGTTAGAGTGGGGTGCTGATTTTACATCGTTAAAATATGTATACATCGCATTAATAAGGTCTAGAATAGATTATGGCAGTGTGGGATATGGATCGGCAGCAAAATCAGTACTCTCGCAATTAGACATAATTCAAGCTAGAGCATTCAGAACTTGTATAGGAGCAATAAAAACAGCACCAATATGCTCCCTCCAGGTTGAAGCAGGAGGAATGCCATTATGGCTTAGAAGAAAACAGCTAATAGCCAATTACTGGATATATTTAAAAGGATACAATGATGAACATCCAGCAAAGAGAGTTCTGGAGATGTGCTGGGAAAAGGGGAAAGAGGAAAAAATGAGTTTTGGGTGGATCAGTGAGGGTTTGGCAGAACAGCTAAAAATACAACATATGGAATTCAGCCCAACAGTTCTTTGGACAATGATACCAAAATGGATGTTTCAAGAAACAAATGTAGACTTAAATATATGGAACATCAAGGAAATAAATAAAACAACAGATCTAGTACAGGAATTTTAGAACTATATGGAGGAAAAATATGGAGAATATATGTATATATATATACAGATGGGTCCAAAGAACAGGCAACAGGAGCAGCAGCAGCAATGGTGGTTCCCATTCATAATAGAACAATTTCAAGAAGAACATCGGATCATTTAAGTATATATGCAGTGGAATTATGTCCAATATTGCTAGCAATAGAATGGATGAGGGATAGGAGAATAGTTATATGTAGCGATTAATTTTCATCACTCTTAAGTATAAAAAACGGAACAGCAAAAACACATCAGGAAATTTGATATAAAATACAGTTAAAAATATCCAGGTTAATGCTACAGGGGAGGGAAATAGTGTTCATGTGGGTACCAGCTCATGTAGGAATAAAAGGAAATGAAAAAGCAGACAAAGCTGCTAAGGCATATGCAACATCAAGGATGCCAGCTGCCATTAAAAATCAAAGAAGAAGAAGAAGAAGAAAAAGTGTTGCAGAGCCACCACTTCGGGTGATTTTACAGTAGACGAAATATCGTTCATAATGCCTTTTTCAATTCAAGATAATGAACTTTGAGACTGAATTTCTCAAAAATGATACAGTCAATATGCTTGATAATGACTGAGTGAATAGTCAGGATGGTCCTGAGTTCAAGTGTATCAACATTTTTCAGAAATGATGGATCAAAGACATTTTACAGAAGAAGAATTATTGCAATAATGCCTTTTCCAATGCAAAAGGAGGAACTTTGAGGCTGAATTTCTCAAAAATGATACAGTCAATATGCTTGATACTGAGTGAGTGAACTGTCAGGATGGTCCTGAGATCAAGTGTGACTCGCCGGCGCTGCACTTCAGTCAGTCACCCTACAACAAAAACAAACAATGAGCAACCTACAAATGGGTGGAGGAGGAAGCTAAACCCACTGCACAACATACCGGTCAGACAGTCCCAGCCAACACAACGTGGAGCGGAGGGATCGACGCTAGATGGATGACATACGGGAGACCTGTCACTGCACGGAAGCGGACATGGAGGACACACAGGTCTGACGCTACCCAGCCCCCAGCAAGCAAGACAATAATACTCAACTGCTACAAACCACGCCCTTTGTAAAACACGACAACACGTGTTGTCTTTTTGACGTAAAGCATCGGCTCATGGTGATGTCTTGGTGCCAAGGGCCAACCATTAGTGCATAGAAGGGCGATAACCCATGGATCAAGGCACACGTTAGTTATTAAGTATATGTGGAAATTATTTTCACTAGTCAAGGAGTAGACGGGTACTGATGATTGATAGACTCGAGAACAGAAAAAGTTTGAAGGTGGAATCAACAAGTATCGCAAGAAAACTCTGAAAAAGTCATTCCAGTTCTATAGGGGCATGTTATAATATATGTGTTTATATAATTTAATATATCTTTAAAATTCTTTGGAGTTGTCTTTGACCTCATTATAGAAAACATTTTGAGAAGAAAATTCAAATTTGATCATGAATTGGCCACAGGAGATATTATAAGAGGTCACAAGTGAGGCTGATAAAGTGCACGTCAGCTTCTTCAGATTCCATGAATAAACCACAAGGCTTATAAAAAGAAATATTTTAAATCTCATATATTGTCTATGTCAATATCTCCTGAAAATAAAAGTCTCAATAAAAGAAACTAAACAATTAAAATTGTGAAGGACTGACTGGTGACTGACAAACTGACTGACTTGGTGTTTGTGTAAACCTGTTTGTTTGTGCTCATTTGTGCTGCTGTGTGTGAAATCCTGCTGTTTTATGTGAATCTGAAAAAGTTTTTTGTGTGAAAAATCAAGGTTCCAACTCATCCCATCCCCGACTCTCTTCATTTTTAAAAAAATATTTATTACATGATTAAAACACACATAAAGTTTTCATTTACAGCCGAATTTACATACACACACACACACACACACACAGTGTTAACATACAACTTCTACAGTCTTAAATTGAATGAAAGAGGAGTGAATGTTGAGAGAGTAAAGCTGTTTTAACTGAATAAAGGTCAGAGTGAGAGGTTGTTTAGGCTATGTGTGTTTGGGGTATTGTGTGCGAGAGGAGAGAAAAGAGTTTGCAGAGACAGAGATTGGTTTCAGATGTGTGACAGAGTAAAGTTGAGGCTGTTCTTAAAGTGACAGACGGCTGAAGTTCAGAAGTTAAAGAAGGATTCTGTAAGTTAAAAACTGGAATAACGGAGTTGTAGAGCTAAATTGTTGGAATAGGGTGTGGTTACAGTAATGATCTGTGAGTTTTAGAAGTTGCATATTGCTTGCTGGATTTCTTTGAACATCTGTTAAGTTCTATTGAGTATGTTCTATTATAATTGTATCTTTGCAGGGCTGCTGTGATTTGAATTATATATCTAAATTTTGTTTTTAACAGTCGAGTTAGACTTGTTTCTGGTTCAGGTTGCTGATTTGAGTTGCATTGCATGGATGTCCTTGAATGCTTTGACATTTTTATTCTGTGAACAATACAGCTGTATGTTCTTGTTAAAATCACACTTTCTTTTATCATATGGTCATAGCATTTCAGTTTCTAGAGTGCAATAATTAAGCTGTGATTTAACTGTATTTATCTCTATTTCCAGCTTGTTGTATTTTGGGCCTTTTTCTTAATTTGTTACAAGAGTGTTACAAACGCCATTTTCAGTTGAAGAATAAGGTGCGGTTCAGTTGTTTTCTTTCAATTATTAGATCAGAGATTGGGGGGAGTTCCCAAAATCTTGGGAGGTAGGCTTAGAGGTGAGGTCATATTTCATTGGATTAGAATTTACAGAGCTGTGACGTGCATTGTTGTCTTGTTTGGATTGGTGAAAGGTCATTGTGTAGAGATCCAATGGGAAACATCTGGGTAGGGCAAAAGTTAGGGCAACGCCCTTAGCTTGAGTCACATCAAAATAGGTTGAGCATTGACCCAGCTCTCGATTAGCAATAAATCAGCAATAGCAATAAAGCTAACATTAACCTAGCTCTAAATTAGAATTACAGTTAGCATTTATTAGCAATAGCAATAAAGCTAATATTAATCTAGTTCTGAATTAGCAGTAAAGTTAGCAAGTATTAGCAATAGCAATAAAGCTAATATTAATTGAGTTAAAATTTCCAATAGGTTGGCAAGTATTAGCATTAGCAATAAAGCTAAAATTAACCTAACTCAAAACTAGAAATCACAATAGCAACAAGCTAAATTAGCTTAGCATTGAATTAGCATTGGTAATAACTCAACCTAGAGCATAAACCTTCTATTAGCCTTCAAGGCAAACTTTGACATTAGCACCGACAGTAGCCTAGCCTATTCATTAGTATAATTGGCAGCATCTAATTAAGTTGAGCCTACCATTGAACTAGCATTAGTTTGAGCTTTAGCTCAGCTTAAATTTAGACATCCAAGAGTTGTTTTAAAAAGAAAAAAGAAAAAAGAAAAGTGGAAGGAATTAACCAGGTGAAATAATGGATGCAACACCAATATTAATCATAAGTGTCATGAATCCAGAAATGTTCAAAGATATTCAAAAAATATCTCAAAAATGGGAAAAACTAACAAAAAATCTGTCCTCACCTTGGCCAAAAGATGGCCTTCGCTAAAGAAGGAATTTGAAGGAGGGTGTAGCAGCACTGAAGAGAGAACTGGTAGAAATGGGTAAGTTCAACCAACACTCCTTTATCACGCAGCATGATCCTGCAGGACTATATCCAACACTGTCAGGAGTAGTAAACATACAAGGAGATTTTGAAATGAAAGATCACATAACACCTCACGAACGTCGAACCACGTCACATCCAGAACCACAAATAGCTACATCAAGCAGACATGTAGCTCCCCAGCCAGACGCTGTCCCTAAGTCAGATCAGGATGCAGAGAGACAGCCCCCACAGTATCAAAAATCACCAGTTCAAAATGCATGTTTTAAGATCCTGAGAGTGCTGCAGCTTCAGCAACAGCACATTCCTCAGATCACCAAAAATCACATCAGGATCGGACCACTACTCCCCCTGTAGGCAAATCTATACTACAAGACATGACTCCCAGATATTGTAGTACAGGCAGAAAGACATCCAAAGTTTTAGACTTCTATGGAGGATTTAATGATAAACTATTAGGAGAATCATACTGGGTAGAACCTGAGCATTCTACGGTTGATTTGCAGCAAGAAATAAACCAAGCAAAGAAGCAGGATTCGAAACAAAAATCAGAGACATAACATGAAGATGTCAAAGCCAGTAAAGATAAAAGTTATGATCTGAGATACAGACACAATATTCACCCATCTGATAGATATACTGATCCAGGACAGTATCCAATTTCGATAAAAGGGACCCAGGGACATTATGTGCCATGGCAGACGCTTGACCTCGCAGGGCATGACCGTGGCCAGTCCCTGCGGGGTGAAGCAAGGGGCCCGGCAGATCTATGGGTGAGTCCAAATTTTGGTTATTAGGGGTGCCCACAGAATCCTAAAAGGGACGGTCATTTCCCGGTTGCAATCATGGGAGCTGATGAAGAACCGATGCTGCAGGTTCTAATTGAGGATGAGCCAACTCCAATGCTGGTAGACACTGGAGCCACAAACACTTGTGTAAGTCAACGTTATGCTACACACCTCACCATGTCAAACGAATTTGTTGAGACAATAGGATTCTTGGGAATTAAGCAGCTAATACGAATGACCACCCCAGTGCGTCCATCCACTGAGGGAAGTGAAATTAGAATACCAATCGAGGTATCTTGTCAGACTCCCCTTAACTTGTTGGGGAGAGAGCCTTTGTGTAAACTAAAAATTAAGATTGGTGTTCCCCACAAGGCATAATCTTGGATAAAGAAGGTCTGGAGTTTTGAGAGTTAACACAACCAGACATATCAAGAATCTATTGCTTGGGGGACATTTCTGAGCCAGTAACAGTTGCATTTAACAAATGGGAAAAATATATTTGAGTCCAGTGTCCTAAAGCAAGAGAACCCACACTCGACTATCATTGTCCAATGTATTATGATGTTTCAAAAAGTGGAGAGTTCAAAGAGCCATGGGACAAACAGACAGAACACTCACACTAAATGTGACAACTCAGTACATTGGAAAACAAGGGGTAGCCATGAATTTGGAAGAAAATCCATTTATTTATGAATGCTACAACGTGCCAGAATCTGCTCCACATGTTACTTTGTTGGTGAATGAGAATTTCAAAGCAAAGGATTTGGGGCCCATGATGAAAACGGCTTTAGGAGTAAAGTGGGAACAAACAGAGAATCTATTAAAAATCCTGTGCAGTGTATCAGCATAGGCAAAACCACAGGCAATAATGGCATTGGCAAACCAATCAGTTCAAACAGGAAAGCAAAAAGAGGCAAGAACCAGTGAAAGTGATTTGTTGAAGGAAATGATATCTCACGTCCGAGTGTGGTCTAAAAATGAGGCTGATTTTGGTTTGGTGAAATCTGCTAATCTAGTGAAAGTACAGTTGAGACCCAATGTAAAACTTCCTAATCGTCCTCAGTATCCACTCAAACCAAAGGCAGAGGAGGGTGTAAGTGGGACAATAGAAGGCTTTGCAGGGAAATAAGTGCTGGTTGAGACGGATAGCATGTGTAATACGCCAATATTTCCAGTATTAAAGGCAGACAAATCCAAGTACAGGTTAGCACATGATTTGCGCAAGATAAATGCCATTGTCCAGGATTGGCCGGCACAGGTGCCAAATCCTTAAACACTCCTCACCAATGTGCCTCCTGATGCAAAATTTTTTACAGTAATTGCTTTGTGTTCTTCATTTTTCAGCGTTCCTCTGGCAGAAGAGTGTCAGTATTTGTTTGCATTCACATATAGAGGTAAGCAGTACACTTACACCAGACTTCCCCAAGGTTTTAAACATAGCCCTCATGTGTTTAACCAGGTCCTTGGACAAGACCTAGAGGGCTTCACATTGAATGGCACACTACTACGCTATGTAGATTATCTTTTACTGTGCTCACCAACTCTAGAAGATTGCCACCAAGATTCTATAAAAATCCTCCAGAGGCTGGCAGAGGGAGGATACAAAGTTTCAAAATCTAAACTTCAGTATTGTCAGCCTAAGGTAGAGTACCTAGGGAGAGTCATGTCACAGGGAACTATTCCTATTTCTCTGTCCCACTTGGAGGGAGTAAGTAAAGCACAATGTCCAAAAATAACTGAGTAAATGATGATCTTTTTGGGGATGACAGGATTCAATGCAGATTGGATAGAAGATTATGCAATCAAGTGTGTTCCTCTGAGAGAAATTATGAAACAATCCAAAGACCAAAGGTTGAAAGCACCACTGAAATGGACAAACAAGGCTAAGTTAGTCTTTAAAAGAATAAAACCAGATTTGCAGAAAACACTGGCAACACCGGACTATGAGAAACCATTTTTCTTGTACGTCTCCAATAGACACAACATGTATGCTTCTGCAGTGCTGATGCAGGAAACGTGTAGTGGTCGCAGAAAACAAGCTATTGCTCACTACAGTACAAAATTGGATGTTGTACAAGGCTGGCCACCATGTTATTAAGGGTTGGCAGCAGTGCAGTACGCTTATGAGAAAGTATCCACAATAACAAGGGGATACCCAGTCATCATCTTAACTCACCAGAAGATCTCAGAACTAACAAATGTTAGATGTTACCTATTTTGTGGATGGATCATGTTTCAGAGATCATTTGGGTAATCACGCAGGTTATGCATTTGTGAAACAAGAAGGTGGAGACTTTGTGACGGTGAAAGCTGAGAAATGTGAACAGCCATGTTCGGTGCAGTTGGCTGAACTGAAGGCATTAACGGAAGCATGTATACTGGCAAAAGGTAAGGTTGCAAATGTGTTCACAGATATGAGCATATGCTGATGGTATTTGCTATTGGTTTGGAGTAGTTTGGAAGCAGAGAGGGTTCAGAAGGGCAGATGGAAGTCCAGTGCAACATGAGGACCAAATAATGGAGTTGATTGCAGCCATGATGCTGCCCTCGAAACTGGCAGTGATAAAGTGTCAAGCTCATCGTAAAGGTAACGAGATGGACAGTTAAGGTAACAATGCGTTTGATGAAGCAGCAAAAGTAGCATCGAGATGCCAGCAGGCTGTTCTGGCACCAATGGTGTCACTGCAGCCAGATATCACTCCAGAGGACATCATTTTAATGTAACAGGAAGCAGGTGTGAGAGAGCTCAATGTCTGGACGCAGAGAGGAACCACATAGAACGAAAATGGATTTTGGAGATCACATGATGGCCTCCTGGTGGCACCGGTGGCTCTGTTGACAATGCTGATTTCTGAGGGGAGAGGTACTGAAAAAGGTAAAACAAAAAGGATATTGGTCACCGTACATGCATGCGATGGTTGATGAAGTGTTGGGTCAGTGTGAAATCTGTGCACAGAACACTGTGCGAAAGGGTGTGAAGACACCAGTGGGACACATTCTAGTGCCAGAAGGACCCTTTAAATCATTGGTCATAGACTATGTAGACATGATAAAAACAGTACAGGGTAAAGGGTACATGCTTGTGGTGATTGATTGTTTCAGCCGATGGGTCGAAGCAACTCACCAAACCATTGCCTCTGGACACCACTATGAAGGTGTTTACCCCCAGTCAGAGAGGCTTTGATCAGAACGGATGTAAAGAGGGAAAGATTTGTCAAGATAATCAAGGGAGACTTGATACTATAATTACTACAGGATGGAGCAGTCGCGTTAATCCAAGAACATGTGGAGCTTACATGCACATGTATAGACAGAGAGACAGTGTAACTGTGGAAGAAGGGTTATAGAAGAAGGCAGCACAGAATATGTGGTATAGATCGGCATGGTACACTACACGAGAATTGACATCAACAGAGTGTCTCATATGCGCAGACGCTCCAGGAGCATTGCCTGTTGTTGTTCCAGAATGACACAGTTTCAGGGACTGTGCGGCGGTCCAACAATGGGAATGCCAAGTAGGTAGATTCACATTGCGAAAGGATAAATGGTCAGTGTTTGAGCTTCCTATGTGTGGTATTAAGTGCAGATTGATTTTTGGGGCAAAAAATTACATATTTCTTTCAAGAAAGGGGAGGGCCACAGATTGGAGTCATCCTGTGCTGAATTTAATCTTAGTACAACACAGGATGGGCCTCCGACTAATTATAGAGTAGACTACAATGGTGAGTTTGAATGCTTTACAAGTGGTGGATTTACTAATGACAGCGGAACGCATGTAGGTAATATGACTGTTAAGTGCAATGTCACATGGGTGTTGTCATGGTTTCCACACGCGAATATGAAACCTATCCTTTGGATCAAAAATGTGAAAATACAAGTATGACGATTCCAACTCTACTTCTTTTTGGGGATCACACACCCAATAACTGATAGTTACTGGATGTGTGGAGATGATGTTTTGTTGAATGTGTTGCCCAGTAGGTGGATAGGTCTTTGTGCACTTGTGAGGATGAAGACATCCGTAGTGTTAGTGTATGACAGAGTAAACAAGATGCTAGAATTGGATGTTAAAAGGGAGAGTTAAAAGATCTAGTGGTAATTACATCATCAATAAGTGCGTTTACGTGGATGCAATAGGGCAGCCGAGAGGGATTCCTTTTGAGTTCAAAGTATGCAGTGAGGTGGCGGCAGGATTTGAGTCTATTTTGCCATGGATTACAATTAACAAAAATGTGGCTTGGATTAACTACATATACTATAACCAACAGAGAATTCTTAACTACACAAGTGAAGGACTTGTAGCCTTTGGAGAAAAACTACATGAGACTGGTAGGATGGCTTGGCAGAACAGACAGGCCTTAGATTGGATATTAGCAGAGAAAGGTGGTGTGTGCCACATGATTGGAGAAAAATGTTGTACATTTATACCCGGAAACACTGCATATGACGGGACTTTTACAACTGCTATGAATAAAATCAAAGAAGGAAAATGCTGGTGGGAGTAACTGGTGGTGGAATGATCTGCATGGGATTTTGGGGACTTGGGGAGTGAGGGCATTTGAGAGGGAATGACTGTATTGGTAATACTGATAATGATCTCCCGATTGGTGTGTTGCATTATACCCCTTCTGAGGAGGTGGTTGCTACAATTGATGTTTAGACAGAGAGTGGAAGCAGCCAAACTACAGCTGACCTTGCAAGGCGTGGTTTGAGGACCATCGCATGGAAGTACTGATCAGTGAACGGTTACCAACTGTTCACAAAATTCTTTCCTTATGTGTAGAACCGAAGATAGCCTGACAGGGAGAAGAGGTGGTAAGGACCTCTTTAATGGAAGTGAAGTGCTAGTAACCTCTCCTTCCAAGATAGTGTGGTGCATTGGGGACGGTCGCTTCAAACAGCCCGTGTGTAGATGATGCAGGAAGAACTCTGCTGACACAGACTTGGTCGAACACAGAAACCTTTATTGTCAACCAGGTCCGTATCAGAATTACAGATTGATGCATCAAGTCTGGAGAAATGTGTCAAGCCCGGATTCCCCAAAATCTCTGACTTACTGAGGGTGTGGTCTTCGTTAAGTAGAATCTGACTGTTCTTAGTGACCTTGAAGATGCTGCATGTTCCATCACCAAGCACAAAGCCCGGACATGGTGTGTGCGTAATTTTGAGCCTATCCTTGGACAAACTTACTGGGGAGTATGTTATTCTCAAAATGTCCTGATTTATACCCATGACTCCCTTACACAACTGGCAATTATCAGACTTTTTATCATTTTCCCAAACCAACTTTGCACAGGTGGTAAACATCAGACACTACATATTCCCCCCTTCAGGACTACTTGAGAGTCCCGAAAAATGAAATGACAACAAAATGACCGTGTCAACAAAAGCCGCATTGTTCGACTTTATCTGTAACTAAAAGTCCTAATGTTTATAAATCCTCAATTTCAGAGTCAACTAATTAACTAAGATCCTATTTGAATCACTATGCGCACAAACTAGTTTAGATTAGATAAACTAAACCTATTTAGTAATTAGACAAAATTCTGCAACGATAAAACCAACCTACTGGCCTCCTTCCAGTCACACAGCTCATCACTCTCCTGACATGGCGAAACCTCTCTCTCACCTTTGAATCCTGTGTGCTCCTTTAGGGAACCTGCAGGTCAGCCGTCGTCCACTCAATAAAAAAAACCCACCCTACATAAAAGGTGGAGGGGGAAAAAGTGAATGGCCTAAGGGAATCTCACTCTTGAGCCAATCTAAGCAAGAAATCCCTGTTTTATACTAATAATTATCATTACCGTCTAATTTTAGGACCTTCATGGCCGATTCGGTCCGGCTCCATCCTATGATTGAATATATGTCCACAAAGTGCGACTCCTACTGCGCTATAGAGAGTAAGATTTACCAAAAAGCATTATAGCACCCAAATTACAGTTAACATAGATGTTTACAATCCATGACAGTATAGAAGAAGATTTAAATGATTAATATCAACAACAAAGATTATGGCATTTCAGATTACTGTCAGGGATCGTTGGTGAGGTAGGACCCAAATGCAGTTCTTTAAAGTAAACTTGGTTTATTTCCAAAAAACACAAAAACAGGGAGCCAGGCAAAACAAAGGGAGTCAGATCTAAAAAAATACTTAACTTCGAAAAGACAAAACAAGACTATTGCATGGAATGAATGGGCTGTGGGTAAACAAGACTATGACTATGAACTATGGCAAGACTATGAGGCAGGAAACCAGACTTAGCTTTGGTGACTGAGGCATCAAGGGTTAGTGAGGAATCTGCGATGACTGAAAGTAAACCAGGAGACTAAATGCTGTGGAGGGAGTGATTAGTGAATGATGTGCAGCTGATGACAGTGAAACAGGTGATGTGAGTGAAGCTGATTGCAGGGGAGAAACATGACAATAACTGACTCTAAGAACATAACAGAAAACCTGAAAACATAACAAATGACCTGAAAACAAGAGTTAACAAAACATGGCTGTGACAGAGACCCCCCTCAAGGATGGCTCCCAGACATCGGCTGTAGCTCAGGAGGAAGAGCAGTCGCCCACCAATCGGAAGGTCGGTGGTTCGACTCTGGCTTCCCCAGGATACATGTCGAAGCGTCCTTGGGCAAGACACTGAACCCCACGTTGCTCCCCCAGTGTATCATTGGGGGTATGAATGTGTGTGAATGTGTGTGAATGCTTAGAAAGCACGTAGTTATATCCTAAGACGTGCTGTATGAATGTGTGTGAGTGGGGTGTAGTGAAGCGCTTTGAGACTAGAAAAGCGCTATACAAGTACAAGTCCATTTACCATTTTACATCCAACGAGGGTGGGAGGGAGGGGCTCTGAAGGGCCAAATGCCGGGTTCCGTCTGGCGGATGGCCAGATCTCCGGCGACCCGGCCGCCCCCACTGGCGAAGAGCGGTGGCGAATCCACCCAAGTTCCCACTGGCGACGGCGTGAGGTTGCCCGAGCTTCCATGGGTGTGGGCGAGGACAACGATGAGCCCACCTGGGCTTCCATAGTCACGGGCGAGGACCACGATGACCTGGGCTCCGTGAGTGACGATGAGGATGACAGTGCACCCACCCGACCCACCCCCGGCGATGCCCATAGCCCCCTCCTCAAGGAAAGGCTCCCAGATGTTCCTAAATTGGGGTGGGTCTCTGACCGCCGGAGCAGGCTTGGTTGTGGCAACGGGCTTGGTCATGGTCACAGGAACTATGGTCGTGGGCTGGGGCCAGACCTTGGCGGCAGCACGACCTCGGCGGAGACGTGTAAGAGCCCAGCGGAAAGGCCGGCGGAGTCAGCGGGCTGTGGAGGCCGCGACACAGGAGACAGAGCTGGGGAGGCAAGAGGAGAAGTGAGGGTCTCGTGGAGCGCGCGCGACACTTCAGCCGAGTCAGCGCCGAATACATCCACTAGTGCCTCATGGTGGACAGCTCTCACAAACTCCCAGGCGGCCTGGTTTGCGGGTGTCCTCGGAACGAGTCCCCCCCCGGAACACCTCCAGGACCTGACCAGACAGCCACCACTGGTCGAACATGTCACCTCTCTCGGCGAAACATTTATGCAGAACCGCGAGTCGGCTCTGAAGATCCTCAAGAACTGCTGTGTCCATGATTGGCAGATTCCTTCGGTCAGGATCAGGTGGTGAAGGTAGGACCCACACTGTAAAAACTGTTGCCTAGATCTAACTCAATAAAAATAAGGCAACATTTTCCAACCACTTTTTATAAGTTTAGTGAATTCATTGGTATTTTGAGTAACAAGAACTTGATAATATGCATTTCGATATAGGCAAAAATATTAAGTTGCGTTTGCAGAAAAAGCCAAGAAATTGAGTAAAAATCAGTATAAAAAAAACATCAGCATATTAAACACACTAGACTTAAAATAAGTAACATTTAAATAATTTTAAAGATTTATGTACTCCATTTTATTAATTTTGTAAATTATGTGTATAATTCGCACTGCTTAAAATAATTAGTTATAAAAATTTAAAAAAAACATCAAATTCCATCATTTATTATATCATTACCATATCCAAACAGTGGCAATGAGCTGGACAGTATGAACAGTCAAGAACATCCATATTTAGTGCATAGAAGAATGCATGACCGCAACGTTTTCAAAGTCTTGCAAACAACACCTTTACATTACTTTTTTTTTTTTTTTTTAAACTACATACATATTAACATATTCACAAGCCATATCAAAACCGTGGCAATAAGCTGGACAGTATTAGTATTTACTGCATAAAATAATGCATGACCTTAGCGTCTAAAGTATAGCTTAGTAGAACATTCGGAATACAGTTTCTTACCAAAAAAAAAAAAAAAAAAAAAAAAAAAAAAATCACATTAAGATTATCAGTACTCCTGTAACTATTCACAAGCAGAACACCTTTACAGTTGTGTCTTTTAGTGTATATATTTTGAAACAAGTTAACTTCAACAACACAGATACCACCTTCTGACCAGCTGGATCTTCAAAGTGGGGACACTTACTGTGTATAAAACATAAAAAACAATTTACACTCCAGAAACTATGACCTGCGGATTTTTTTTTTTTTTACCGTGTACATATTAATGAAACATTAACACCACAGCAATTTTTTATTTATTTATTTTTTTTAAAAAAAACAGTGTACATAATAAAACATCTTCACAAGTCATATCCAAAAAGTGGCAATGAGCTGCCCCATACATATGCACCATACACATGCAACAGTCAAGGACATCTGTATTTAGTGCATAAAAGAATGCATGACCTCAGCTTATTAAGTGCTGTTTAGTAGAACATTCAGAGTACAGTTTTTTTACTGTGTACATAATATTAAAGCATCTTAACTTAAACAACTCACAGATCCCACCTTCTGACCAGTTGCAGCTTCACAGTGGGGCAATTTAGTGTGTGTAAAACCTGAACAAGACAAACCATAACAACATTTTGAAGAAACAGCTGTTCATAAGTGCAAGCTGACAGTCATGTCTGACTACCTAGGCTAGAAGTTTGTTTTTGAGAGTCATGAACTTGGGGGTTGGTTTTGGGCGCAGCGTGTCGAGTCCCACAAAAAGTCTTTGAAACACCTCAAATGTTTTGGAAAATTTGGATGGATATGGATTAAGCGCATACGTCATCCCAAGGAGTAGGCAGCATGCTTTGGCCAGGTTTCCAAGATGAGTAAGGACTTGTATTCCCTCAATGATGATTCCTACTGCATTTGGTTCACAACAGACGTAGATGCTCATTTTCAGGTCCTCGTGGACAGCGTTCTCTGCAGTTCCCTTTGAGATTAAAACACAGTAATTAAGAAAAACAATCTCATTTAATATATAATAAAAGTTGTGATTTAATTAAAATAATGATTACTTTTGTGAAGACCATTTTGAAAACTTTTGAATTCTAATTTGAGATCTTTTATATTAGACTTAAGACAAGAAAGAAATGGATGCATTTCCAGCCATTTTTAATTTGCATTTAAAAAGCCTGAGCAAACAGAAACAGACAGAAAGGCATCCCTCTGTGGTGCTGTGCAAATCAGCTATCCTGCCAACTAGCTGCATGTTCCACCTCCACCTGACAACTGTTGGTTCAGTCAACAGTCAGTTCACATAAAAGTCAACCCAATTTAAGATTGTCCAGACTGATCCAAACCTGCTTTTAAACAGTACTTACACAGTAGTCAGAGATTAGCTCTTGTCTACTCTCTCCCATGTACTCTGAGGCATCTCAGACTCACATCTCTCTTCTTCACTGCAGAGGCACTTGGGTCCTAGAGTAAATGGAAGAACAATAAATAAATTAATTTTGTTGGCAATTTTACTCCAAACCTGTGATACCGTTATTCCTGTATGTCAGTATTACAGTAATTTTTAACCTTTTAAACCACTTTTACCCCACCTGTATCAGTTCCATCAACAAGTTCTTGATGCGCTGACCAGTCACTCCTCCTTTTGCACTGAAGAGCTCCAGGAGCTTTGGAGTATACCTGTCCAGCTGGGACATAAATTTTGATTCCAGTGGAACAGTAGTGCACCTTCGGAACTCTTCATTAATCTGCAAGACAGCAAATGTTTGACTGTTATTTAAGATATTAAGGGCTTTAGTTTATGTTTTCAGGCAAAAAGAGAGTCTAGTATTTCATGTCCGAGTCACACTGGAAACTTTTTCAGGAAAAATAAAATGATAAATCATTTACTTGGAATGGTTCGAAGAGAGCAGGCCATCTTTCCTTAAATTCTGCCACCCCAGGAGACTTGGCAACCACTTCCTGTCTTTTCCAACTGTATGTTCTGGCCATCATATCATTTATGCTCTTGACGCAGTCCTTTTTCTGACAGGCTGCAATGAGGTCAAGTCTCAGATTCTCAAGGGTGTCATCTGTTTCACCATGTGGGTGTGAGGGCAGGTAATTCACTTCTGCCCTCTTTGGTTTCTTGACATTTCTAGCAGATCTTCGCTCATCCTCTGACTTGTGACTCAGTGAGTTTACCTGGAGTTCAGAACTTCCTAGTGCTTTCCGTTTTGTCCGGTAGTTTCCACATTTGTACTTTAGGCTTTGCTGCCACCCGTAAGTTCCATTAAAAGATCCGGGCTCCTTCAAGCAGGGATGCTTCTCTACTAGTGCCTGTGCCACCGCAGATCTCTGGGCATCATTTTGGTAAGCTGTGTAGGAAAACATGGCCTCAGCCAGGCGCTCCAGGATGTCTGATTTGACACATGGTGATGTCATTGGGGTGCCATCTCTTAAATAAATCTAATTTCCTTGTCTCAAAGCCAGTTCGGTGTTGTGTGAAAAAGTCCATGGGCTCTGCCTTTCAGAGGGGGGACGGACTCAGAATCACAGTATCTAGTGAGTCCCCAGAGAGACTCACAGATTCACATAAAGAGCTGACATCAGAAGCATCAGGGGTGCTTTCCTGGGGAACAAGTGTCAGCGTTAAGTGTAGGGGTACATACATAACTTTAAGTGCGTCTTTATCTTTCAGTTCATTTGTAGAGGTCAGGGTAAATAAGTCATCAAATTCTTCATCTTTGTATTGAAGACTTATATCTGGCGATAGAAAAACTTCCTTTAACAGTTGCAACCAACTCTTCCACAGTTGAAGGTATTCCACTGCTGAGAGTTAGTTTCTTGACTTCATGATCAATGAGGACCCGGAATCTTACGGTTTGCTCCATTTCTAGGACAGAAGATAGAGAGATATAATACAATGATCCTCAACACTGGAGACAGATGTGGCGCTTCCATGTCGCCATTTGCTTTCCTGCAACAATATAGGCTGACAGAGGACAAACATCACTTAGGCTTTGTTGCTCAACAAGAGTTATCTGGCTTGTCTTCTCCAGATAATATCCACGGTAGTGTTCATCATACCAGGCTTTCTGTGTTCTCACAATAAAATGCACTCCTTCCTCAACAAGTGCAATTTGAACTATCTCAGCAAAATCAGGAAGACCTGCAGTAGAACCATAGGCCACAATCATGCCTTTTGAGTACCTCGTTCCCTGATAGGTGACCGTGTCAGCCAGCTGAACTTGAGACTGAGAAGGAGATAGATGCCTAATTGACTCCTGAATATCTACATGCAGGATATCCACTGGAACTGTTGTTACTCTTACAACACTGAGAGCAGGCAAAACTGTTGTGGAATGCAGGTGGTGGCTTATCATAAGCTGGTGCTTCGTAGCCAGGGACTTGACTATGTTCTTAAAGTTGCCAGTATGCCTTACAATCCTTTTGAACTGGCTATGTTTCGCTTTGAACCGCATCGTCCAGAAAGCAATCACTGGTCCAAAAGCTTTTATCAATTCAGGATAGTGTTCTAAAAAGTTGGTGCTTTGGGATTAACCCTTCATTAGGGAACACTTCCTGGAATCTGAGTCGGTGCCCAGAAATTTTTGAGTCAAGATATGCAATGCTTTCCTCATTATGGACTGGAGCAACAACAAGCTCAATAAGGTATTTTAAACACATGATGATACAGCCAGGCTGGATCATTCAAAGGTATTCTGTGTCCAATAATGAATGGCAACAGTCGTATGAGGGCCCAATTTTCATGCGCGTTTCCTCCAATCCTTTTTCGTGAGGAGAAGGTTGCAGGAACTGGCTGAGGACAGTTAGTTTTGTCAGCCCATTTTTATGGAAACTGCAAGATAGCACTGTTAAGTTCACTAAATGTGAAATATTTCTTAGAAATGAAAACCCTGAAGCACAGACCCAGTTCCAAGGGAACAATTCCTTCAAAAATGTCATGCAATGTCAAGTGGGTAGCCAGTGACACAGTGGAAGTAGCTTAGATTTTCAGTCAATGGGCAAGCCTTTTTTACACCAAAACAGTGTGACAAAGCAGGGTTGTCTTTGACAGTCAATACACCAGACCTCACCTCCTTTACTTGAAATTCTGATTGTTGTCCAAGACAAAATCTGCAAATGAATGGTCCAGAAAAATTTTCCACTAGTCCACAAATTGAGTGTGCCCCAAGATTGTCTGCAGCTACATAAAATACACTTCCTTTGACATTTTGTCCAACAGAGCAAATGTATATGCCATCCCGCTCCAAGACAGCAATGTCTTTTAGCAAGGGGGCAAGCACTTGATCATAGCCAAATCTTTTGATGTCAACTGCTTTACATAAAAGGGCCAAGTATACAGAGCTGAGAGTGGATCGTGATGAATGTGGAATGTTGCCAAACACCCAGTATACAGCTGTAATCTTGTGCTTCTTTCTTGATGTTCTGAGCGGATTGCAAATTTCAAAATCATCAACGTACAGTACAAGTGTAATTCTTAATGCTTTTTATTCTGAAGAACTATCTTTATAGATTGTACCATCTTGATATGATTCGTATTTAGTAGATGACTTGTTCTGTTTTTCACTCAGAACTTTTTCTCTAAGATTTTCTTTGCCCAAAATCTGAATCAAAGATTGAAGAATTGGGATATATTGGAAGCTTCCCTTCTCATTTGGTTCAAGGACGCACTCAACAACTTCAAATTTTTCTTTATAATATTGCCGTCTCTTGAACGAGCATTACTCTTGGTTGGTACAACAGTGCTGCACAATTTACAGGGCCATCCCATTTGTCATTGGAGAGAAAAAAATGGTTTATCACTAACCTCTCGGATACAATGATGAGAGCCCTTAAGATCAGTTTTTACCCCCTAATATACTAATTTGTGAAGATTACCCTGCTGAATAAGACAAAATAATGATTTATGTGACACACACATCTTATTTACTACGGCAATCTCCAAAACATCATGTAAAAACTTTCTGTCCAAAGGAGCCAGGGTAATGCTTACTTCCGGATTGGCCTACAAAAATATCTACATAGCTTCTACAACCTTATCCTAATACTACTACATCATACTTTATACGACAGGCTTCATTCAAACTACAAATTGTACACGAGATCGTGCACTATTAAAAACTTAAAAAATATATATTTTACCGTTATTGAACTAGCGCAGTTTAAAACTGAGCACTCCAAATCTACCTTTAACATAAGTGTGTATTGCGCCTGCTCGAGTGGATGACGTCACCACTAGAGTGAAGCGGCACAGAAAAGGGCCGCATTTCCCAGATTCGCTAAAAAGCTCATACCGCTAAGAGAAAGGTAGCTTTCTTTCCCTCTGCGCAGCATAACTGTCAGCCTAAAACACACTCACAAGCGCTGTGCTCTAATTAGGGCAATGCGTATCAAGCCCCGATCTATCGGTTCAATCCATTCGAAGCCAAAATGCGGATATATATCAATATTCGCCACTGTTATGTATGTGACAGCCGCAGCCACCAACGGCAGGCGAGGGACCAGTGAACTTAGCTGTCTGAATTTGTGTGTGTGACCATGTCCTCAACCACATTCAACTCCACCAAACGATTATCGTTCGCCTGCCAGTACATTCACGTTTGCCTACACTGCCAAACACGACGTCGAAGTGCCCATAGTGTTTTTGTAGAATAGTTTCGTATTAAACTTACACACAGACAACTCTAATTATAAACCGCACACAGGTATAGACACATAAACAGTGTTTGGTTGAAGTTAATGAGCTATTGGAGGTAAGAGCATATTCAAAATGGCGGCTGGCGACGGCAAAAGTAGCAAACATAACGTAGGAAACGGAGCCATGCTTTTTTCAAATTGCAAAATTATAATTCAATTCTAGTAAAAATCTGACTTTTAACAATATAAATTGTTACTTACATGAGTTCGGTAACATTTTTTCCTTAGACTCCGCGAAAAAACGTGTCTTCAATCTTGGAGACGAGAGGCCCGGGCTTGTTCTTCCGTTGCTGCAGGTGGGCGGGTCGTGACTTTTACTTCTACTATTGACGTTTAAACTGAGTTTTGTAAAATCAATTTATGGTAGAAGTCCAATAAAATAAATTTTATCACATAAAATAGTAAGTTACGAAAATATTCACACTTTTTACTTCTGGATAACTCAAAAAACTAAAAAAGAAAAATAAATTGATTTATTGGAATAACTATACTTTTAAAAATTAAGTCATATGGACAATACCACTGAAAGACTTATTACAGTGCAGATGCAGCTCTTTCAATACAAAAAGATTTATTCCAAAAAACAAATACAAAACAGGGAGCAAGGCAAAAACATAAAGCGTGGCAGAGCCGGATTAAAAAAATACTTAAAATCTGAATTAACGATAAACAAGACTATGAAAACAAGACCAGACTATGAATAAATAACTTTGAAACAAGACTATGGCAAGACTATGAGGCAGGAAACCAGACTTAGCTTCTGTGAACAAGACATGAAGGGTTGGTGTGGAATCTACCATGAGTGAAAGTAAACCAGGAGACTAAATGCTGTGGAGGGAGTGATTAGTGAATGACGTGCAGCTGATGACAATGAAACAGGTGATGTGAAAGAAGCTGATGGCAGGGGAGAAACATGACAAGAACTGACTCTAAGAACATAACAGAAGACCTGAAAACATAACAAATGACCTGAAAACAAGAGTTAGCAAAACATGAGCTGTGACAATTACGATACCAGAGATTATAACAAAATCAAACCAAAATCAAAGAGCATAATCTTAAAATATAAAAATGACAATACAGAAAAATATCAATGCATTTGCAGTGGAGTAGCCGTGCAACTTAGTTTCCGTCCGTGGTATCCCAGATCGGTTTTCCATTATTGTTTTATCCTGTCCAGGGGCCCACTGTCCATTTTCATTGTCCATGCTCGAGTCTCTGAGTCCATTCCGAGTTTGGAACCCCGGACAGTTAGTCCCTCGAGGTTGGTCTCCAAGATGTGCTCCTGAACAAAAAGCAAACACCAACCAGTATCTTGCAAGAAAATTAAACTATGTTACAATATGTTGTAACTTGACAGCTCTCTTTTTCTATGTAATTGGACCCCGACGTGCCCAAACTCTGCTTCCAGAGTCCAAATAACTGCGCATGTATCTGCTGTTTCATAATCCCCATTTTATTTCTATGTCAGTGTGTATGTGTCATGTGCATCTGTTTATGTCCACCCCTCATGTCCTGCTAACAGCAAACTCTAGACTCACTCTTCCCCCCTTATATCTGCTGAAACTCTTTTACAGAGCTGGGACACCTTGGTGTCCGGCAACACCACTGCAATAGTGGGTCATTTAGTAAAACAGCGGATTAAAAGTCAGGAAATGTATTCATATAAAGGTGATTCAAATCAATCTAAATCAATTACATGAACAACCCATCATGCATTCAAAGAACAATTAAATTAAAAAATTGAGCTTAGGCAATGTTAACAAGACTAAATACTTTCATAAATAAGGAATAAAAATATATACAGAGAAATGTCATGCTTAGTATAAAGGAAACCTAAACAGAACATGGACAAGATACAGCTTTCCTCCATTACACCTGAACAACCGTACAAAAGATTGTTGTTTGAAAATAACCGTCTGATGCTGACATAAACATTCCTCTTACAACAAATAGGTCGTAGTAACGTTGGAGTGGACCACGGCCAAAATAACAAACAAAACAGGTCTATCTTGTATACATGCAACTTTTCTGACCAAAAGAATGCAAACAAGAAATACAATCATCTTACCTTCCCGTGGCCACATAAACAGGGGAAAACAGGGTTAACAAAAATGGCAGTCTCCACGATTATTTCGAGAATGCTGTTAACCTGAGAACTGTTCATCTCTGTGTTGAAATGCTCTTCAGCTGTCCCTCTTTTACAATTAAATTTAAGCTTCCAATTAAGCTGGCATATCCATTCCATTTCACCCTTTTAGAATGATTTTAGCAAAATGGCAAGACTTTTCACTTATTTTCATTCTGCTTGAAATCCTCGCTGACACTTCTGTCATTTTTCAGCCATTTAAAAAAATCTTAATGTGATTTCCTTGTTTTAGCATTGCCTTTACTGCACGAATATATTCCCTTTTGCAATACTTCAATTTAGTCAATAGATCCAATTTCATTCTGTATGGTAGATATGTTTCAATTGATTATTTTTTTGATTATTAGAAACATTTTTAAAATTTCGTGATGGTTTCTTCTTTAGATATCTGCGCATTGCGGAGTTAACAATCAGTTGAGTAATGAAGGTTGAACTATTCTGGGAAAGAGGTTCTGTTCCCAGCATCATGATGAACACTCTTGATTTAGTAGGTTTAGCTAATTTAGCTTATTTTTGTGTTTTTCTTTCTTTTTTTAAAATCACTAATACGTGATTTCAGGGGGAATTGTGTGGGAGAGCAGAGCCTTGACAATGCTCCACATATTGTGCCTTGACGCTGCTCGATCCACATTGTATGACTTGACACTGTTCAAATAACATGTTGTTGAGGTCAGAATAATAGATAATGATGAGGATGCAGTAGCGTCCTCAGACAGCAGGCGTCAAATAGAGATTGGGTTTGGGCCACGTACACACTGAATGATATAGAAAGGTATAAAGAGTTGTCACAAACTGAGGTCATTGGGAATTTCCGTGTATGCTGAAATGTACATGTCTCTGTGACGGTCTGTTCAATAAATTCCCCATAAGAGGCTGACCACGACGAGTCCAACCACTCTTTTCTCCACAACAATCTCTCAGCAGCACTCTCAGTAATAATATGCCTTTGTGGCCTTATGTTCAGGGGAAGGGGCTCAATGCGGACAATGAGCTCAAAAAGCACACAGTAATACAAGGTCCAAAGTTTGGTCCTTTTTGTGAGTGTGGCCAGTTACATAAAAATTCCACTGCTGGGCGAGATGAATTGTCATCATTGTGGCGGTTAAAATCCCCAAGGATTAAGAGTTTTTCCAATTTAATTAAGGAAGACAAAAAGTTATTAAACTCATTTTAATAAAACGCCAGCAGGGCAAGGGGGGTGATAGATCAAAATAAAGTAAAAGCTGTTGGATGAGCCCATCCATCCATCCATCCATCCATCATCTGCCGCTTATCCGAGGGTCGGGTCGCGGGCCAGCAGCTTTAACAGAGAAACCCAGACGTCCCTGTCCCCGGCCACTTCCTCCAGCTCTTCCGGGGGGACCCCGAGGCGTTCCCAGGACAGCCGAGAGACATAGTCTCTCCAACGTGTCCTGGGTCTTCCCGGGGTCTCCTCCCAGCGGGACGTGCCCGGAACACCTCACCAGGGAGGCGTCTAGGGGGCATCCTAACCAGATGCCCGAGCCACCTCATCTGACTTCTCTCAATGCGGAGGAGCAGCGGTTCTACTCCGAGCCCCTCCCGGATGACTGAGCTTCTCACCCTATCTCTAAGGGAGAGCCCAGACACCCTGCGGAGGAAACCCATTTCGGCCGCTTGTATTCGCAATCTCCTTCTTTCTGTCACTACCCACAACTCGTGACCTTAGGTGAGGATGGGAACGTAGATTGACCAGTAAATAGAGAGCTTCGCCTTCTGGCTCAGCTCCTTCTTCACAACGACGGGTTGGTGCAGAGCCCGCAACACTGCAGACGCCTCAACGATCCGCCCGTCAATCTCACGTTCCATTCCTCAGACCCGACCAACGGTATCTTGTTTTTTTTACCAACGAGTCAAATGTTATGCAGCTGAGTGTACTTCAAACTTTGACGTGTTGGTGGTGCTAGAGAGTTTGCTCTTTGGGCACGAAAATACTTGAGTTTGCTAATGGGATGATCCTAAAAAAGTGTGCCAAATTTCACAACTTTTTACTATAGCGTTCATGGGGCTGCCAAAGACTTCAACTGCAGTGGAAAGTAGAAGAATAATAAGAAAAACTGCTAAAACAATAGGTGTCTGTAGCTACGCTGCTAGACCCCCAATAAGAAAAGCTAGTAAAACACTAGGTGTCTGAGCCATGGCTAAGAAATAATTTGGGTAAATCTAATCCACCACTATCTCTTGTTTTCTGTAAAGTTTTTAAGCTGATATGCAGTGGTTTATTTTTCCAAAGAAATTTGGAGATGTATGAATCTAGAGACTTAAATCAGTTAGGGGATTGTTTGATGGGTATCACTGAGAAGAGGTCAATGATTTTTGGTAGTATCATCATTTTAATGGTGGCAACTCACCCCATGAGTAATATGGGTAAGGAGTTCAAACATATGAGATCGTCTTCTATTGTCTTTAGAAACTGAACATAGTTGAGTTTT